>NC_056735.1:430284795-430394795 GCF_019279795.1 Protopterus annectens
TAATATAATTAATTTACTGGACAGGCCACTGATTCTGTACAGTTGAACACCACGCCATCACATAATGGGCAGCCATTCCCGATACTATAGTCAGGAGCGGCCTTATGTCAACTGGTGCCCTAGGCAAAGGGCACAATGGCACCCCCCAGCACACCACCCAGTGCCCCCATCCTGGTCTAGCTACACCAAATAAATACTGGTAAAGTGCCCCCACTAAAGCGGCACCCTAGGCGTCCACTTAGTTGGCCTATGCCTAAGGCCGGCTATGACTGTAGTGATGTCGTCCAATGTGATAGGCATCACAAGGTGGGAGCAGATTGTATGAGGAACACACAAATATGATTGATTCACTGGACAGGCCGCTGATTCCATACTGTCTAATGCCATGCCGTCACCTAATAGGTAGACATTCCCGATACTGTATTCATGTAGCCCGATGTAATAGGTATCACAAGGTGGGAGCACATTGTATGAGCTACACACAAATATGATTGATTCACTAGACAGGCTGCTGATTCTGTACAGTCGAACGAGATGCCATCACCTAATGGGCAGCCAGTCCCGATACTGTAGTCATGTAGTCCGATGTAATAGGCATCACAATGTAATATTGTGGTCCTCGCTCCCACCCTGGGGTGGGAGTGACAGATGCAAGCATCAATGTTGGTGCATTTGCAAGTGTGGGAGTGAGCGGGTGTAAGCGTGTTTGGCTACCAGTATGCGAGTATTGCACTGGTAAAACAATGTAGAGGCTAACCAAGCGTAAAAGGCTGTAACTAGAGGTCAGCAGTGCTTAACACCATGCAAACCCATGTACACCCACTCCCAACTGCTTTAATGTGCCTTACTCCCTCCATATCTAATGGGCTTGTTCTGCCCTGCAACCAAATAAACGTCCTTTGCAAGGGTCGGAATCAGGACCCTGCACACACAGCTAATGTGTATTACCAATATGCCATGGCAGATATACAGACAATGGACAGTACCACAAACATATCATACAGCGCAGTCATTCAACAGTATAGGAATGTATCCCATCATGTAGATTTATATGTGAATGTTTATGTCCAGCATATAGGTACATACATATATAGAGATGTATCAGGAACATACCATGTGGCAACAAAGCATCACAAATGAATGAAATGGGAAACACCAGTGACGCCTGTATTATGTAGTGGTGTTGCTCTATGTGATCACAAGACTCCCTCAGACAGACATGTGTCAGTCATACACGCAAATAGTTGTACATTGGCCATATACATCACTTTGTGCATGTAATGTACATTAACACAAAAGTACCTGCCCAATTATTATGTGTGAACAGTACTCTTGCAAGGTGCTGTGTGCAACATCATCATTATGATAAAGGTAAATGGGGTAACCATAGAAGGACCGGTAGCGTTGTGTGTACAATGGGGTCATCCTCATCATGTGTACCTGGACCATGTAGGAGTGATGTGCATACCAGGATTGTGCTCCTGAGGGACAGGGGTGAGGATAACAGGAGTAAGTTGTGATGCATATTACAAGGGTTTCATGTGTCCAGTGGGCACATGTGTGTAACGGACAGCTATGTATAGGGTAGATGTTGTCCTAGGAGCCGAATGGCCTTATGTGTCAGTAGGTGAGGGTCAGATGTTGGGGAAGGAGTGTAGGTATGGCTGTGGAGGATAGGTAGGATTACATAAAAGACAGCATACAGGGTTGGTATATGATACATGTGGGGGGGATCAATCCTGGACGGGGATGGGTCTTCGGCATTCAAAAGCCCATGGGAACAGTGGGACAGAGGTCCCCAGCCATGGGCAACTGCCACTGCACCTACACAGCTGCAAAGGAGGCAGTGCTGGGGGCTGTCCAGGAGGGGCAGCATCACCCTGTAAATGTGACACTCTGCCCTTGAACTGGCGCATCTGGCTTCGTAACCACTTCAGGAGCCACCATCGCAACACATGCGGGACCACACAACAGCAGATATGTACCTGCTGGTCCTGCTCACAGGGGGGATATGCTCCATCCTCAGTGGTGGTACCACCAGAAGGTGGTGCAGAGCCAACAGAGGTTGTTGTCTATGGCTGGACCCCAGATGTGCTAGTGCCCGGTGCCATGGTCAGCTGAAGTGGGACAGGAGGTTCTGCCGAGACCTCCCAACCCATTCAGCCTATGGTGTTGCATTTTAAACCCACATATGGCTTAGTGATAGACAACAGCATACAGGATTACCTATGACAGTATGCATAGATATCACCAGCAACCCAACACAACAGAAGGTATACATTTGCAGAGGGAGCATATATACTGCATGCGAACTGTACAATGTGTAGTAGACGTGTGACTGCAGCTATGAACAGTTGCCCATCATTGGCTTGTCACTGGGAATCCCACACAGTGTCTGTCATACCACTGTCTCATGTGACACATGTCCAGTCAGGGATGCAATGGCAGTAACACATCCCTATCATCATATACTGTCTGCAATCCTCACTCTATGCTTCTGCTGTGCACCGATGTGTGTTCAGTGTGCAACACAGGAAACAAATGGTTGCACAGACTGACCAGTTCACAGATGGCCCTACAGATGGGGGTCCCTCATGAACAGAGTACTGTCATGTCTGTATTATAACTTGCAGAGTAGCCATTACCATACACGTTAAACAGGCAGTAGTCTCAATTCAGCATAGCAACACTTACATGCTGTAGTCATGTGTGGCACATCATCCTCCTGTCTTTAGGCTATTTCCCACTGTGGAAAATGATTGAGGTACATCCAGATATAATCTGTGATGCCATGTCAGAACACCACATCCAGGTACCACTCACAGTGACTGTCATGGCCAGATAACAACGTTTCCCTAGATAGTGTACTGTGTTTATCATGCGGATAGCTATGGGAACACCATCACAGCTGTACCACATGCAATCAGCTAGAGGAGGACTGCAATAGTTGCAGAGGCCATCACCTGACCATTTCCATCACTTACAATACACATGCTGCTGCTGTGCAGGTGTACACCTTCACATCCACCAGAGAGTATGTGGGTGGCACAGGCAATGTACACCAGGGAAGGGCTAGGAGACTTAACCATAAGCATCATCTGCCACACGCCGAACAGTACAGGGCTCAAACCCCTGACTACTCATTACTATTACATGTGCATGACGTTACTACATGTGCCACAAAGGTGACATGTTGCTGTGCTGTAAGAACATATGTGTGTAGGTGAATGAATGACATCTGCAACAGATATAGTAGACATACATTAGGTGTGGCACACATGTCCGTCCACGTGAACTGATGCTTTTGTCACCACAACCACATTCTCTAATGGACATGCATTGACACCTTTGCCAGGGCCACAACTACACAATATAACTACTTAGTTTGCCACACTGCAGTAATGCACAGGACCACATGCACCACAGAGGGGTAACTGGAGGTTCTATGGGCTAGGGCATGTGAAAGTGCTTGACAATTGCTGGTATGCCAATGAGGTTTATACTGGGAGTGACTGTGGTTGGGAGCATCACAACCCACATGCAGACACAGGGTGCCAGTACTGGCATGCAGGTATGCATTGCTTCATGGGAGTGTAGTGTTTGGCTGTGCAAGATGGCTGTACAAGCCTGGGTGAGGGGTAATCCTTGCCATAGTGTCACATGACAATGGTGTGCTGTGCAGGGGTGTAGTGTCTGCAATGTCCCACACAGATGGGTTCTGCATTATCTGACCTGACATCCTGGTTACTAATATGTAGGGCCATAGCTTTGCAATGCATGCCATGTCTGTGTTTGATAGTCCTTCACATGGACATTGCCTGGGATGTGCATGTCCCACAATACTGTACAGTGACATGTACAGGTGTATCTGGTTTGGCAGACACATGTTGTGCAGACAGCCTGTTATACCCCGATATGTCAATACTGGCCTGGTGTGGCAAAACCTGCTTATAGGGAGCAGGTCGGCCCTGCACCTGCATGGATAGTATGATACAGGTATTCCTTGGTGTCAGTGGCATGGGTCCATACAGGGCACACGTGTACAGCATTGTCTGGTCTTTGTGGATCACATGTGATGACACCACATATGCTGCAGGCATTCAGTGTGCAACATAGTGAAGGCACAATGTCCGCATATATATGCCTACTGTATCACTGTATAGGGTGCCATGTCCTCTGCATGCCACTGCATTCACACCATGCCTACTATCTGTCCTCAATGTGCATGGTACTAGCAACATAGTGGGATATCCTAGGCAAGTTTGTTTGTGCATGGCACATGGGTGCGGGACATATACCGGGTACTAGTAGGGCTGCATACTTAGTTCACCAGGCACTTTGCCAGATGTATGGGTATGGCTTGCCAACACAGTCCCGTGGCTGACTGACAGCTGTACTCCTCATGAGGTGGCCAATGTGTCATAAGATGGATACCATATAGGAAAACTACAAAACCCGGTCCCAAACATGTCCAGTGGTAAGACAATCACTGCCACCTCTACACAGGCTCTGACAGACAAACACACACTTGCCATGTCATGTATACAAACCCCTACCATATCACACTGCAGCAATACACATTGAGGGCACGCACTACAGCAACTACTATGAAGCACTGTACTTATCTCACACAGGTAGACACACACAAACACACACTTGACATGTCCGGGATTAGAACACCGGCCTAACTACTTTAGTACACTACAACATTACGCATTTACAGAACTCGCTACTGAGATTACTGGGACACAGTAATCCCAGAGGTGTATTTGTAGATGGGTGGCACCATCAGCCTTGCCAAAGGTGGGTATAAGAAATGTATGGAGTGTGAGCAGTCTAAAAGCATTACTCAGTCCTCAGGAAAATGGGGACACATACACACACATGGCAAGTGTGGGACTAAAACACCGACCTAACTACTTTATTACTAAATAGCATTACCCAGTTACAGAACGCACTACCGAGATTAGTGGGCCACAGTACTCCCAGAGGTGTATTTGTAGATGGGTGACATCATCAGCCTTGCCAAAGGTGGGTATAAGAAATGTATGGAGTGTGAACAGTCTAAAAGCATTACTCAGTCCTCAGGCAAACGGGGACACACACAGCAAGTGTGGGACTAGAACAACGACCTAACTACTTTATTACACTACAGCATTATGCAGTTACAGAACACGCTACTGACATTACTGGGACACAGCACTCCCACAGGTGTTTTTCTAGATGGGTGACATCATCAGCCTTGCCAAAGGTGGGTATAAGAAATGTATGGAGTGTGAGCAGTCTAAAAGCATTACTCAGTCCTCAGGCAAACGGACACACACACACACACACACACACACACACACACACACAGACAGCAAGTGTGGGACTAGAACACTGACCTAACTACTTTATTACACTACAGCATTACGCAGTTACAGAATGCACTACCGAGATTACTGGGACACAGCACTCCCAAAGGTGTATTTGTAGGTGGGTGTCATCATCTGCCCTGCCAAAGGTGGGTATATGAATTGTATGGAGTGTGAGGAGTCTAAAAAAAATTTACAGTCCTCTGGCAAACGGGGACAGACATACACACACACACACACACACCAGTGGTGGGAACAGAACACTTGCCTAATTACAGATTACTATTACAACACGACATACTTACAAGTCACACCACACAGGCTACATATTTCAAGGCTGTCATTACGACCTTCTGGGAATGCAGACATCAACAGGGATGCTGGCAGTTAAGATGTACATACCTGTGAACCTGTGTGTTTAAAGTAGGAATTCTTCCTGACCTGGAGTATGCCCATCTGTGGAATGGATGACTACTACCACTATACAGGGTTACAATTGCCATGCCGGTACACAGATGCACATAACCGACACAAGGTGTCACTGGGCATGCTTGCACACTTAGTAGCACAGGGCTGTTTGGAATACACTATGTGTCCATCTACACAAGGATATACTGGGCATGCACATACACTTACTAGCACAGGGGGTATGCTCACACAGTAGCACACGGCTGGTCAGAATGCACTACTATGTGTCCATCTACACAAGGATATACTGGGCATGCTCATACTCAGTAGCACAGGGCTGACTGAGATGCACTCTGATGCTAAACATGGAAGGCCACAGTGGCCATGCTATTACAGATAGACATAAAGAACACATTGTAATGGGCGCTGGTGTTAGTAGTTGTCATTGTTAGCAGAAATGCTGCTCTACATATATTTGACACATGTCTTTTACACAACATCTGCTGCCATTCTGGGATGACATGGCTGACAGTAGGCAGGCCTTTGGCACATATCACATGCATCCATAATTCAAGGGAGTGGGGATAATACCCAAGTCGCATCCGCCCACACAGTGCCATTCCAAGGCAAGTGACCTAAACACAAGATAACTCCCATACACCTACAGGACAACTGCATTGTTTTCTTATGATAACCAGTGCTAGATGTGTAGCATCCATAATCACAGCGGGTCACTGTAGATCCAACAATGGGGAGTACTGACATCTGTGCAGTGAGGAACACCTGGCTGATTGCTCTGTAGTGCACAATATCACTACCACCATATACCTCAGAACCTAGCACTACCACCATATACCTCAGAACCAGACATGTGGGCCATAACACAGGTATGGACCACTCCAGGTGGTGTCCCCACATGCATAAAGGCCTCTCACATGTACTGACTGGTCCCCCCATGAAAGGCATCACAGATGAGTCATGCACAGGACACAGTGTCACATGCTGCATTCTAGGATGTAAACCTCAGACACCACCATGCCCTTGGACCACCAACATGCATCCATACATGTTGTAGGACATATAAGAATACACCACCATGTGACCCTTGACCTGTGTACTGTACCAAGCTCTACATCAACTGTAGAGAGTACTCATGTACTGACACAGTTGCGTCATGTGTTATGCAATGCAATGATACCACTGTCTTTAACCAGGTCAGCTGTACACATACCAGGGGCCCTCGGTACTTTCCAACATTAGCAGATGACTGTTGCTGTACACCGGTACACACCCTCATGTATGGATATGACATACATGTACCTGCCCTGGGTATGTACATGCCACACACACACACACACACACACACACACACACACACACACACACACATGCACACACAACATACATGTAAATAGCATAGCTGTTGTTGTCCTTTGTGCAAACAGGTGGCTACAGCCATTACACACATGCACATGGAATGAAGGTCCATGGCTGCTGAATGCTAACAGTACATAAGGTGTGATATCAATGTTGACAGAGGTAACATTCCCTCTGTACCAGTCACCCATTACACCCATCATATCATACAACAGTCCATGTGTCATGTATGTCATTACACATGTCCACCAATTGCAATGCTTACAAACATGCCCAAATGTCAGGATTGTAGGTCCTACACACCTGTACACATAGTGTTGTGCGTTCAGATAACATGCGTGTGCAGTTACTGATGTATGCAGGTGACATGTATCCTAGTACATCATGCAGTTGCAATGCAGCCTCAACATTGCCAACTGTATATGGTGATATGCTGAATGTACGGGAAGATGCACCTCAGGTATGGACAAATGTGTGGAAATTACTAAGTGGTGGGGCATCTTTGCAGATGGATGTTTGCTGTGGACAGCTCACAGGTGTGTCATAAGCGATCCTACAATAATCTGTGTAACCGGTAAGCAATGGTTTTGTTAATTGAAGGACATAACACACAACTTAGACAGCGGTCAGGGTGACAGCGAAGGTAAATCACTTGACACCTGTTAATAGTTAAGACATCCCATGTGCATATATCAGCACTGTTGCCACAGGAAGCATCAGTGAAGGTAAATCACTTGACACCTGTTAATAATTAAGATGTCCCGTGTGCATATATCAGCACTGTTACCACAGAAAGCGTCAGCGAAGGTAAATCACTTGACACCTGTTAATAGTTAAGACATTCCATGTGCATATATCAGCACTGTTGCCACAGGAAGCATCAGTACAGTTTGTAATGCGTGCAATACTGCTGTACGTCTGTCATACATATCATGAGCTAGACAAGTCAGATTCACAATACTGGCATGTGTGGTTGCGTGTGTGTCCATATATGTCACGTATGGTGGGGAATACATCTCAATTGTTACTCACTCTCCTACACACTAGTGTACACATCTGTACAGACTGCAATGTAGAAAGCAGGACATAGGCAGGGGCATGTATCTCACACATGTGAGGTATCTGTATGTGAGTGACATAGGTGTATTCAATACTGAATGCCACAGTATATGTATGTAGGGCTGTCTGGTCCCTGGGGTGAGGATGTATGTTACCATACTGAACTGATAAGGCCCCTCCCCCCATCCAGGCAATGCATTCTACTATCTGTGTTGATGTCCCGATCTTAGGCCATACTGACTACCTGTACATGTGTATTCTCTGTGCTGCATCATGTAGGTGCACAGTACTGTAATGATGATTTGCACATAGGTAGGGGTCCTCATCTCACCAGTAGCAACTGTATGCGAGTGTGTGTTACTGTGTCGGTGAATCTGTGAGTGTGTGGTTGTGTTACTTTGTCACTGAATACATGTGTGTCAATACCTGAGTGTGTGGGTGCAGTTGTGTGTTGGCATCCTTTCATGGGAACGTGCATTACTGATTCCCAATGAGGCATCACACTTCCCACTGGCCTCTACCCTTGTAATCAGCTAGACCACTCTCTTACCTCACTACTCCATGTAACTCTACCTGTGATGTCACCCTTTATGGATGTCATGTCTGTGGCCACAGTAGCTTAATACACAGCTCTCAAGCTCTTGGATCAGTACACGTGTTTCTAATGTGGGACATTCTCACTGGTATGTGGCAACTACATGGTCGATGCTGGTATATTCATACATACCTGTGAGTAGTCCACATTGACATATGGGACACTAACTGCAAACACTGACATCCACTGGCACGTGCAATTAGACCTGAAGGAGGACAGCAGAACATCATGATCAACATGCAGTTATTGTTGTTACACAAGACACATACTGTTAACAGTATAAAATGCATTGTACACCTGTAGTAGATGGTATTTCTGCTGCCTGTCAACAGTACTCAATAATTGTAAACTACACTTATCTTCTTAGTCTGTTCACCCTGTGCATCAGACCATATGAGCATGTTCCTGCACCGATGGTGTGGATGTCAAGGATGCGGCATAGGCATCATCATATGCACAGGGTGATAATGTTTGCCAGAGGTCTAGGCTGCACCATTGGATGACATCATGTGTCTGGGTTAGGGCCTTTGATCTAATTGGGCATGTGTGGATGTTATGCATGTGTGTGTTGCGGTGCCCTACATATGTTTCCAGTGTGTGCGTATATATAATGCACACAGTTCTGACATGTGTCTGGCCTACACAGGGGTATTATTGACAGCTGTAGACTGTACAGGTGAGGTTTTGCAGTCCACAGTGTCCAGCCATGGACATGTGACCTGTGCCTGCCAGGGGGTGCATGGGCACTACCAGGCAGAGGTGCAGATTGGGTACTGTTTGATGTCACTTGTCCACTGGAACCGTGTCCCTGTTGGGATCGTCCCAGGCCACGTGCACATGGCCTGCTGTGTTGTGATGTGGACAGCACAGCACCAGATGCACTGCTGCTGCTACAGCTACTATGGGAGCTGACATGTGAGGTAGCTCATACATGAAGACCTGAAACAGGTGATGTAGCAGGCCTACGTCCGCATGCCCAACACCTCACTCCTACCAGATGTTTCAACACAGTCAGCTCACACTTGCAGATTGTCATGCCACAGTCAAGGACTTCAACCATGTCACCCAACGGTCTATCCAAAGCTTCAGCAATCTGCTGTTGAGCATTTACCATTGCCTGGATGTTGTTATTTAAAGAATGGACAGCAGCCATCTGTAGCCTCTGATCTTCTCTGTTGTGCCATTCAGCACGTGTCTGTGCCTCCATTACAGCCTGAAACATGCATCTGATGACACCAACTGCTGCACTCTGTCTTGCAGGACCATGATGGCCAGAGGTCCTCCTATGAGCAACAATGGCCATGTGCCTGTGTGGGTCACCACCAGTCAGTTGGCTAACACCATGGTGTGCAGGCACACCTTCCATATCCCCCACACTTTTCCTGTTCCAAGCTAGCATGCACCAACTGTCCTTCCTCTATGGCCACTGGTGATGAGGTATGTGCAGACATGGGATCTGTGTGCGGGGATATAGCTGGAATGGCAACCAATGGCACAGTTTCAGCCACTGACAACTCTGCCTGTGACTCAATCATACATTCATCATCACTAACATCGGATGTACCGTCGGAGGGCAATGCACCTACATCACCTGTGAGGGCAGACAAGAACTGTACTTTACAATCTATACAATAGACACACACACAGCCACACATGCATGTGATATGACAGAAGCCATGCAGAATGCATGTGATATGGCAGATGGCATGCAGCACAGGCAATAATAGTGGTAGTTATCATACATCCCTGGATTGCACACAACAGCATGCATGTGTCATAGCAGACGGCATGCAAATTACACAATCGTAGTAGTAGTTAGCATACATCCCTGTGTTACACCATGTAGACCAGCACAGGTTAACAGTACACCTGCCTGATGTGTGGCATATGACCTTTACAATCACATGTAGTATGACATGTGATCTGCTGACGTGTGCAATGACATGCATACATGTTTAACACAATGGTGTCATGTCAAATAGACAGTGGGATACTGGTGTCCCAATGCAGTGTTGTCTGTCCTCCCTACAGATATACTGCACATTTAGCTGATGTGCATGGCCATTGCAGGGAATAATGAGGCATCTTTATTGCTATACAGTGTGAGTTACAGACACAATTCATAGCCATGACTGTGTTCAGATACAATACATATATACCGTGGAATGTGACCCACGTCACTGAGGTGTATACACACTAAACCCTGATGTGGAAGATGTGACACAGGTCACTGATGGGCATACTGATGACACCCCTGCACATCTGCAACCATATTGCTGCTGCCTGCAACTATGGCCAGACATGGCGAACATGTTGGTACACCATGTCCCACATGACATCTGTGTACCACACACATGAGGAGCAGGTAAGACATTGATGTCTGACACCAGTAAGGGGAATGTACTGTATCTGTGGGCTGATGTGGATACTGTACAGGTGACTGCTGTCATGTCATGACACCCTCAAGATGTTCAACACATCTTTTGTGGTGGATTGATGTTACGCCTACACAAGATGTGCATAGGCCTGTAGGATGTTTAGTGTTCCACATCTACAATACAACCATTACACAAAGGGCATAGTTGGACCATGTGTAGCTATTGTACAACAGGGTATACACACAAGCACATCGCGTCTACTGTGTGTGTTGCTCCATGTCTCTGGCCATCCTCCATGGCCATGTGTGTACATGTGTTGGTCAAATTATTGTGACAGGCATCTATTTCACATGTCTGTGTTGTCCCATATGGCATACACCCATAGATATCATATGCTCCACTGACGACAGGGTTATGCAGACAAAGGGTGGTATGTGGGATATGTTATGTTTTCAGGTTAGGTAGACAGTGTTGCAGCCAGGCCACTAGATGTCATGGACATGTCAAGATAGCACATTGCATTGTGTGACATTCATAGCAGGGCTATGATCCACACCAGTGAATCCTGTGGGCTGGCCATACCTCAGCCCACTGTGTAGTATTGTTTGTATTCTCCACATGTGTAGTTCTGATCTGTAGTACATGTCCCTACAGTGAACAGCACCTCCACCATTGTATGCACAGCTGTCCACACATCTAGCAATGACAGTTTGTGAGGATACATGTTGGTGAGATGATTCACATAGTTTGCAAGTGTTGCACATGGGTAGGCATTGTGATGTATTGCAGGTCTTACCTGTATATTGTGACAGGCCCATACATTATGTGTACATGTTGTAAATGGCCACATGGCAGATAGATCTGTGCATTACGATTCCTGATAAATAATAACAGTCTCATCTACAATGGGCTGCTGTCACAGCGGAACACCAAAGGTACCTAAATAGGAGTAACACAGCAGTATGAGCATTATCCATGGCTGTATAATGGCTACAGGGTGCAATTTGCATAACACATAAACCAGTACATTAGACTATACTATGGTGTATGCACATGTGTGCATACACAGAGTAGCATACTATAGTATGTGGCATGTGTGTATACATGCCTTGCATATGATGTTACATTACATATTGTACAGTAACACATGCAACTATATGGAATATAGTTGTTATAGGTACAGTACTGACTTCCAGGCAACTCCAGGCTCAGTGGTTGAGAGACACCCACCTCCACAATATTGGGTAAGGCTTGTGGATGTGGTTCTGCAGGTGTCCCCAGGTTGGCCAGTAGCTCCTCGGTACATGTGAGTGGGGGCTGGGTTGGTGGTCCACCACGTGTTGCACTTTGTTCCCTGGCGATTGCATTTGCACGCTGTTTTGCCCATCTAAAGAGGTCTGTACAGTGTCTGTGCACCTGCTGGTATGTGCGGTTGTGGCCACCCACATCATTAACCCTCCTGTGAAGTTCCATCCACAGGGCATCCCGCTGCTGTGCATCCTGTGGCACATGGCTGAACAGGATATCGTGATTGTCAAGTAGGTATGGGATGAGGGCCTCATCCTCTAAGTGGGTAAAAGGGGATAGCCTTGCATGCTGATGGAGACAGTTCACAGTAACTCACAGAGACATACAGAGCTACAGATGAACATACATGTGTATCACGTTTATTACATTTAAATAGTTGTATTTGCAAACCTACATGACACTGACATATTTACGAGGAGCTACTGGCCAACCTGGGGACACCTGCAGAACCACATCCACAAGCCTTAGCCGATATTGTGGAGGTGGGTGTCTCGCAATGGTGAGTGGATATTTTCACCATATATGTGAGTGTGTCACCTGATTACATTGCTCATACTCCATGTGGATGCTGTCTTGATGTGGGCATGTCTGTTTGCCTGTACTGGTGTTCCTACCTATCAGCACACGGCTGGATGTGTCCACATTAATGCAGTCGACCTTGATGCTGTGTATATGTCACATATAAGGACTTACACTGCCTTAACGGACATGACCTGTGACCCTGCAGACTTGCTCACATAAGGTTTTACATGTATGTATTCTGCCATATACATCTACATGGCACTGTACAGCAATTCAACATCCTGCCATGTATCACCTGTGTTGCACATGTGATACACATGGGACACTGGCTAGCCAGATGGTATTTGCAGGGATGGATATCAACTATAGCATGTACAGTCAAAGTCAACTAGTGAGCTATATGCCATGGACCATGTATGAATCTAGGATGAAAGGTTACCTGGCAGTAGCCGACAGGCGGGTCTGTGGGGCCAGGTGGAGCAGTGCCATATTACTGATCCACAGGGTTAATGATACATTTACCATGCGGTCATCACACCATGTCTGAGAGGGGAGCGATGTGCAGCTTTGATGGACAGGAATGCATAGTATGGCAGGACTATGTAAAGTGTATTGGACAAGGATCTGTCCAGCATGTGGAAGGTGGATGTCCATGAAGTATGTGCTCGAGATCAGGATGTGTACGTGTAGCATGTCCAACATCACTGGGTTGGACATGGATTTATTCAGGGTATGCATCATGCTACATAGTGGAGATGGGGAATGGTAAGGCTGGTGTAGGCCATCTGCACATGGCCAATACCCCTTAAAGGAAATATGTGATCTGATATGGGTCACTTGAGTGTTGTGTATGGCTGGACAATGATCTCTAAATTCATGGATGGCACCCTGTCATTAATAGGGTTGCCACATATGACTACCTGACAGGTGTGGTGACGTAGCTATCACAGGAAAGACAACTGCCCAGCTGCATCCCTTACACACAAGTGTCCATTATGTTGACCGCTGCCTAGGAGGTAGTTCATGGGTACAGGATTATTAACATAGGGGTGATAATGCAATATATAGCTGTCAGATTGTGGCCATATGTCACACACATCTAACCCATAAAGCCCCTTCTGTATGTTGTCCACAACACTCCTGAGTCGGCTATTGCTCCTAGGTCATAGTCATTCGCATACTTCAATAGGCAGATGCCTTCTGTTTGTCTGTGATTTATGGAGTACAATGAGGGGGGATAAAATTCATTAACCCTGACATATTGTAGCTGCCACTGGTGTGATGAGTATGTATTATTAAGACACCTTCTGTAGTGTTGGTTCTGCCAGCAGTCACATTGCAAAACACTCCTGTGACATACGACTGTACATCTAGTATACCGAGTGTAGGTGGTACACAGTATGGGTGATGGTGTCCTATGATCTGGCAAGGTTATGATATGCAGTGTGACATCAACCTTACTGTCCTCTATATCTGTACTGCTGACATCAATTATTTGATCAAGGTTCATGGCCTTCCAGACCAGACTCAGCAGGGTAGTAGTGCAGTACTTCCCATTATCATTGGTGTCTCCCCCTTTGTGGGTTGTGATACCTGTTGATGTGCACCATTCAGTGTGTACACAGCCTGACATGGAGCTTTGTTTTATATGATGTGTACATGCAGAGCATCTTGTTTTGCCATATGTGTATGATACACACCTGTGATGTGGACAGGTCCCATGCAGCCTGAGTGCAGCTTGTACCTGCATAGTTGTGGTACAGGGGCCCTGTGGTGTACATGGATATATGCTTGTGTACCTGTTGGGGAGGGCTGTGTGTTTATGTTGTCCAAGACCCTATCTGGATTGCTCATTCATGTTCAGCACTTGTTCAGAACTTGTAAGCACTACATAAGCTAATTATTACTATAGCACACAATCTTCCTCATTACCTAGAGGTAAACAGGTTTTGTACATACTTTTCTCACTTGCCTAGAGTAAAATAGCTCTTGTACTCACTTTCCTCACTTATCTAGGGGAAAGTGGTTCTATAGTCAGGCATGTCCAAGAGTCAGCTGCCAGTGTTCTCACCTGTCTATCTGATGAATCTGGACATCCTGAGGCAATGTACACATTGCCTCATGTACACAGACAAGCCTCTCCGCCTACCACCCAACACTACAACCTGTGAGAGATACACTCATCTTGCCAAACTGGAGGTAAAGCTTTCTCCAACCAAGCCTGACCCTGACAGTCATGTGGAGAAGGTAAACAGTTGCACCACACCTCACTCATCACAAAGTCTCATTGAATCTACCCCACCATTAACTGGGAAAACTACTCGTGTACCAACTCATTAGCTCAACGCTTTCTGGAATTCATAAACACCAATGCCCTGAATCAACATATCCACACACCCACCAGGAGCAACAATATCCTAGACCTAGGCATTACCAACATGAGTGACCGCTGCTCCACATGTGAAGTCAACTCCTCGTTGGTTCGATCCGACCATGAGCTGAACATCGTTGATATCCACATCCCGCCCCCACCACCCATTAAGGGAACCACAGTATAATATGTCTACAAAGCCAACTTCATGCTTCTTAAGACAGACGTGGTGAACATCAAGAAACCCAGGCAGATGGACAATACTGTTACAACTGCTGAATCCTACACAAATGCACTCTATAAGCACTTACACGAGTGCATGGATTGTGCTATCCCCAATAGAACCAAGACGCTATACTCCTAATTAAGGAATTAAGGAAACCAATCTGGTGGTCCCCTGCCATAAACAAACTGCACTACAGGAGGAAGACACTGTTGAAAACAATAGTACAATCCCATGTGTGGAGGAGCTCCCTGGTCAGCCTCAGTAAGAAGGTGAAATCCCTTATAATATCCTCCAAATCTAGCTACAAAAACAAAATCGCCACTAATTCCAACAACAACCACAAAGCATTCTATAGCTATATAACATATCTCGTTGTCAACAACCAGATCTGCTCTGAGTTACAGCACAAAGGTACAAACATTACAGTACCAACCGATATTGGCAACATCCTGGCAGATAGGTTCAGTGCTACCTTTTCCCCCTCCCTCTCAAAGCTACACACTCTAAAGCCAATATCACAGCATCCATGGGACCGGACAACATCCCAGGCTGCATTTTACACAAACTTCAGAGCGTACTGGCTCCCCACATATGCACCATGTTCAATAATAGCCTTGCATCAGGCTTAGTGCCCCCTGAATGGCGCATGGCAACAGTTATCCCACTTCACGAAGGTGGTGCCACAACGGACCACGGGACCTATTGCCCTATAGACCTGACTAGTCTGGTCTGCAAGGCTATGGAGCACATCATGGATCTCAGTCACAGAGACATTGGGTACCTCCAAACCTTTGACCCCTCCTAGTTTGGCATTGTTAAGGGTAGTCCATGCCTCTAAACCTGGTGGACTTCTTTGAGACAGTTACCAAGGCATTAGATGAGGGTATGGAGGTCCACACAGCCTACCTAGATCTCTCATAGGCTTTCAACACCATTCCTCTTTCTGGTATTATCAACATACCCATCCACCTGAACATTAACCCCTACATTATGCAATGGTTTACAAAGTGGCTCATGGACAGACCCCACACAGTGGGAGTTGCATACCCTAGGTCCGACTGTATACCAGTTACAAGTGGCATCCCCCAGGGCTCAGTCCTATGACCCCTCATGTTTGGTATATAATTCTCTGATGTGCAGACAAGCACAGGAGGGCTTTGGCTGAAAAGGTTTGCAGACGACTGCAAACTAGGGGACATAATTGTTTCCCCAGCTCTTACAGACACCTTCTGGAAGGTTCGCACTGAAATAGATATCTGGTGTCAATATCATGGCATCAAGCTGAATGCCTAAAAAGTGCATAGTCATCTCCTTTGGATATAACTAATTACCCATGGACTACCACATAGGTGCTAGTCCCCTGCATACAGAAAAGGTAATAAGGGATCCGGGAACCCCAGTAGATAGCAATATCTCCTTCGATACCCATAATGACAAGGTGGTTAGAATATCCTTCTACATGGCTCCCCTAATCTCTAATGGGTTCACATCCAGATCAAAGGAGGCCATTGTGACTCTCTACTCATGACTTATTAAACCTATTAAAGTATACAACACCCCATTTGGGATATACCTTACAGGACAACTGCAACAGCTTGGAAGACCACAACAGTACCACACCAAGAGGATTACTGACCTCAAACAGATGACCTTTGCAGCCTAACCTAAGTAACTCCAGCTGTACTCCGTTGCATACTGCATACTCACTGGTGATCTCTGCTTGACATACAAGGCCCATGTCCAACCCAGTATTGCTGGATATGCTCCACCTAAACAGAGGCCCCTGAGATCCACATGCTCTAGGGATATACACCTAACCACAACAATGACTAGGGTGTGCTGGATGGATAGATTCCTGACCCAGACACTCCCCATGCTTTGAAACATGATTCCAATGTACGTCAGGCAGGGCCCCTCACTAGCTCTCTTCAAGGGAAACCTTGACGTGTGGATGGGAGACTGACATGTACCCCAGGGATCACTGCAGTGGCTCTGCTGGACAGAGGCACAGGGAACTAATGGCTCTGCCATTCATAGGCACAGGGAACTAACCTATGGGGCTGGTGAAAGCCAACACACTCTAGCTAGGCTTATAAATACCCTTGGTAAGACAGCCTAGTACCTACCTTTGCACACTTTACATGTCTTATGTGCATGGATAGTTAACTAGCTCTTCCATTTTACTTTGCTATCATGCTGATAAACTGTCGGGTGACTAAAAGACATATGTATCCTGTTACTGTGTATTGTAAATGTCAATAGACATAACTAATGTTTGCCTAACATAACAGTGATGCTATGTAACTTGTAATACATATCTGCCTACAATACTGTACATTACACACATTGGCACAATATCCCACAATACAAATCATAACTGCACAGTGGCCCAACCTTCGACGTTATTCTCAGTAATACACCCATACATATGGCTACTGTTACAATATATCAACATATACTATCCCCTGTTATAGCACATACTTGCTGGACCAGCCCTGCCACTGACAGTGGCTGGTGAGGAATATTACTGTTCAAAGCCCTTATATAGCATCCCTTGTGGTGTATGCGGTGTTTGCCTTGTGACCTACAGCAGTACACACAAATATCGCAAGCATTACTATGCTCAACAATACATCACTACAAAATAACTGTTTCCACTATATGGATTGCGTGCACTTTAAATACTACAGAAAAAGTACTAAATGCACAGACATACTAACTGTTCTACATACCTTATTAGTAACCTGAGGTGTCGTTAACTGTTGATTCAATCCTTTTTAGTTTGTGTTTCAATCTTCTTTGTAACATTCTGCTGGTATATATGGATGGTTTGAATGTGTGATAACCCATCCTTTTTTAGTTAAATATCGGTAATATGTGGTATCCTGACCACCAATTGGTGTTCCAAATAGTTAATTAGATGCACATCAGCTGTGCAGCTACTCCATTAGCTGATACCATGGCAACAGTGGTGAGTACTCCTTTCAGGCATTGTCCATTTGTCTTACTTTCGAGGAAGATGGCCTGGATGTGTTGTTTGTGATATATTTCAACAGCTATATGGAGACAGACAGAGATATATTAGCTTCATGACTCTCGTGGATTGTATGTAATGGCTAGACAATGTTGTTCTACATGTGAGTACAGCTGTTATATTTCAGAACATTGCTACTTATGCAAGGTTTGTTTGTACCTGATACTTATGCAGATGTTTGTCTGGCAAGGATGTTTGAGCAGCTCAAGGCTGTATGGCTATGCATGAACTGTTATATGGCTTACAGTGTGCTCACCAGACATCCTTGATTTGGTGTACAAGTGTAGCATACTGTGCTGTTACTCAGTAATTGCTAACACATCCCAGTGTACATATTACCCTCTGAAACAGGATTAGTGCAAACAAACCCTGTAACATCAGCAGCTGTTCCATTGTATAACAGCAACTATTTCACAAAGGGCCATGTTAGTGTGTCTCTGACAACATATGTTAAGGCTTCTACAGATGTCGTACAGTGAGTGAATGATTTGTGATGTTATCACAGTTTGTATTGTAATTTTGTTTGGGTGCGGGGGTGATGGTGGGTGTGCATAGCAGATGCAGGTGTGTAGGAACTGTTTTTATACATAATCGATATGTGCGTGAGGGTTCCTTCCCTATTTAAACACCTATCCTTTAGTGGACTAATACTATGGTAATTGCAGGCTGATTCATTAAGGCACAGCTATGTGATTCCTGTATAGCATCCAGGTGATGTTAGTCCTTGAATCCCTTCGGAAATACATCAGAATGTAATAAAGTGTTGATACATGAAAGCTGTGTATTTCTGTCATAGGTATTTGCAGTCATTGTAGTTGTGTTGGCGACTGACCCTCTTTGGCTAGGGTTGCCACCTTTTCATATGGCCATAGTGGGACATTTTCGGGACACACATCAGAATTTACAGGTTGACACAAACCCACGGTCAGTACAAGGGATAGAACTTTCCTTTCTTGCCTAAATATAAGCTTATTCTTGTAGCAGTTTAATTGCTTATCCTGTTTCTTGTAACATGTAGGTATTTTAGATAAAGAAAGAACTATTGTATGCAACTATTACATTACATATGGGACATAATTATGTCCTACAACCCCAGGACATTTGCCACGTTTAATATATTTGGTCAGGACACAACCACCCAAAGATGGACTGTCCCTCACAAAGTGGGACAGGTGGTAACACTATCATGGGCTCATGTCCATAGCACATTTGTAATAGTGTATAGGCATATACTCTCCATATCCATCGTTCATAAAGGTTGGTAGTGGCGGAATGTGTGATTGCTATGGTCCATGTTATACACATATATGAGCACTTCAACCGCTGTATACGGGATACCTATGGAATCCCGAAACCACACAGTTCCGACGCACACAGTACCGGGCCCAGACTCCCATACCCCACATTACTGACAGCGACAGTAACTCACGAAAGTAACATGAACATGGAACACACACAGACACTCTGCTACCCACCACATCCAAACAAACCATCCTACACTATGTATGAGCAGGTGGCCAAGCCCCCCTACACCCCCCATGTAGGTGTCTGCACCCCCCACACCCCCCACACTTTAATATTCTACCTCCTAGATTGCGCAGACAGACGCACAAAGCTAGCTCACACCCACACATTACAGTCCCCCAAGAACACACACCACACCCAGAACATACACTTACACACACTACAGCCCTAAGAAATACAGTTACACACAGTAACCTACCTGAACCGCAACACCAGAAGTACTGACTAACTGTCCCTTAACATCGTGATTTTATACCTCGCGCGCATCTGGTGTTTCGGTACTGTGTTCTTTCGGACCTTAAGCCTCAGGATTACACGCGTCAGTATGTAAAGCAGTCAGTATGTGGTAGGTATCCATTTATATGTACCTCCATGGTTATGTAGATGTTGTTAACCTATCTATATATCTACATATATATGTATATCCCCATATATCGACATCTCTCTCTCTCTCTCTCTCTCTCTCTATATATGATGATATATATATATATATATATATATATATATATATATATATATATATATATATATGTAACATACACCTTTCATTGGGTATATGCCAGTTTGTCCTATTTCAACACATTCCTACCTTTTGTGTTTTATCCTGTCAGTATACACGACTGCCATTGGTACATCTCAGGTAGCTTAGTGGTATGTTATAATGAAGCTTGTGTACATGGTTGCGTGTTCTAATCCTGGCAGTGATATCTTACCTCTCAGAGCAAGCACTGGTAGTGCAAGGGTGATTAACGCACATTTCAGCGGTTGTGTGTTCCACATGTTTATTATTCTGTTGAGAACTACCTATATATGCTAGCTGTGTGTAAGGTATATTATGTAACATGTAAACATCTGAGAAGATTCCTGTCAGGGATACTCCCCATTATTTGGAACTACATCCCTGATTACATTATACAAAATCCCGCACTAACTCTCCAGGGAATCCTTGCAGAGTGGGTGGGGAACAGTGGATACATCCCAGGGATCCCACAATTGGCACTGCTCCACAGAGGGACAGTTAGTTAATCGATGAGGTGGTGACAGCAGACACTTTTTGCCTATGCTTATGAGTGGCCTTGGCAGTTGGGCATGTACATACCTATGTATTTATGAACCTCTACATACAGTATGGACACATGCTGATAGCTTAATTTACTGTTCAGGTATTGATTTACCTTGTGCCAATGGCAGTTGTGTGTACAATAATTGAGGGCTACCTATGTAGGATGCACACAGTAGACCACCTATACATGACAATTTACAGGTGGCCGTGTGTGTGTGTGTGCCATCCATGTTTGCTGTGTGTGCAGGTGGAGAAGGGTGTCAGTCCATGAGTGCCTACACTGTCAGTGTGTGTGCTATACGTTCCCTCTTTGCCAAGGCATGGGCATACTGGGCACGCCTCCGTCTGCCTACTGGGGCTAGAACAGGGTGTTCATGGTCTGAGTCCCTCTGTGCCTGTGGGTCCCTTGGCAATGGTGGTGGGCTGTGAGGGCCTTCACCATTCTGTCCCTGCTGCAGCTGTTTCTGCAGGATCATATTGTGTAGCATGGCACATACTACGAAGATGTGTGCATACTTGCCTGGAGAGTACTGCAAGGCTCCAGCAGATATGTCCAAGCAATGGAACCATGATTTCAGCATTCCAAACATGTGCTCTATGATGATTCTGGTTTCTGCGTGTGCCTCATTATGGCATTCTTGCGTGGCTGTGTGTGCATTTCTGATGGAGGTAATCATCCATGGTTCCAGTGCATAGCCAGCATCCCCCATCAGGTGGCCATATGGGATGTCCCTCATGGTAAATACATGATACAGCTGTGAGGCATGCCAGATGTGGGAGTCGTGATAGCTTCCAGGGTTGCCAGCGCACACATCCATGATAATGCCCTGGGCATTGCACATGACCTGACAGTTGATGGAGGGGTATCCCTTGCGGTTTATGTAGCCGCCTACCCTGCAAACCAGGTGGCGACTTGATGTGTTAGTTCATGCAGTCTATTGCACCCAGTACCTCCTGGTAGTCTGCCACACTGTGGAAGAGATGCATATTGCTGGCCAACTCCTCCTGCATTCGTGGGAAGTATATGTGCTCATTGGCATGTGGTAACATGGCATCCCAGAACTGGTGGAGTACCCTGGATGCTGATGCCTGTGAGGTCCCCATGATATCCCCAGTTGGCCGTTGGAAAGTAGCTGTGGCTAGTATTCTCAAGCTTACACATACCTTCGTGTCCACTGGGATGGGTTCCCCTCTGTTACTTTTGGCTCTGAGGCATGGCTGGCACAGCTCAACAAGTTGCTGTATGATGTCCCTGTCCACCCTATAACGCTCTACTATCTCCAGATAATGTAGCCCCTGGTAGGTTACCCTGGGTCTGAACACTCTTCTCCTCCTCCAGTGCCTGAGATGGTTGTCAGCATCATCCTCCACACCGCTGTCAGTCTCCAACACATGCTGGTGAATCAAAGCTATGGCAGCTCCTAACATATACATATTAAAAGTTCCCCGTCTGTATACATCAATTGTGCAGAGTGTCTGGGAATACACAAGTGTGTGTGTGAGGCTTTCACATCTTATACTATTGTGCAATGGAAGATGCTGGTGTAATCGGATGTGTTTTTGCTATTCCAGCTGCAGGGTATCTTAATTATTGGTTTTACAGCAGGTACTGCTATTGTGGGTCTTTGGTGTTGACTTACGCTTGGCTGCCATGATTCATCTATTGCCCTTTACTTCAATTTTCAACCCGATTCCCCTCCCATTGTCAGGCATGCATCCAACTGCCAGCTTTCTTGTTTTGTACTTTCACAACCCAGGATTGTGTTGGGAAATGTGTTATGTAGCTGATCTACTGCAAGTTTGCTTTGTTCTGCTGTGACAGTTCTCTTTTCTTTGCTGTATGGCACCTCCCCTTTCCTGTTCTGTAGGTAGCTGCTAGCAGCCTTGTTAGCTGTTGTCTATGGCCCACTGTGAGTTCCTAGGTGTTAATTACTCATCTGTACTCCAATTACCATGCTGCAGCATTTCCTTATTGTCTTCCCTTATCCTTCCTGTTTCAGCTGTGGTGCGTGCCGTGCACAGCCATTTACTGGGTTTTCGAGCGCGTTTTCATCCACGTTCACATGAACATTTGGCTACCTTGTGTGCTCTCAGCTAAGTAAAGCTATGGCTACTTCCACACCCCTATCTTGCAGCTTTGCTTAGCAGCAGGGAACCCAGATTAGCAATGATCCAATGTGCTTACAGCTACGGTGGCGCACCCCTCTCTTGATGTCATGTTTACCTCCAGGCCACTCCTCGGTGTTGTACCGCTATGCTGTGGTACATCCTTATGCCAGCAGGGCATTTGCGATTCAGTATTACTTGACTCATTTGCATGGCATTGACTACTAATTCCTAGTTACCGCACGGAACACTGTCACAGATCCTTAGCAACCCTTGCACCATGGTTGTGGTGTAGCATGCATGCCATTGACTATTATGGGGATATCATGAATTGTGGTACATTGCAGTTTTATGACATCTAAATATATTTTCCTTGTGATCCCGTTTGCGCACAGATGCACTGTGGTTTTACTTTGCGTTAGTGTGGCCATAATATTAAATGTTATTTTTTATATGTCGTGCATTTTTTTATGCCATTGGCTATATATTTGGCCACTGGCATATATTAAAATTATAATATGTAAGTTTGGTCCGCTTTCATGGCTCCGATTTTATGTTTGACAAAATGTAAACCGTTTTTTTTTTTTTTTGGCTTACATTTCTTCATGCTTACGCCACACCTGCACCACTTCATGAATCGCTATATACCTTCATTTGCATGCTACACTGCTGCACATGGGGTAATTAGCATACATGCGCCCGGAGCTGCGCAGCTCTGGCATACGCTAGTAGTGCACGTGGAAACTGCTTGTACCTGAATCGCTCGGCGGCCATGTTTGGCACTAGATCGCCGATGCTACTCTGGCACCTGGAGCAAGCTTCATGAATCCCAGGACAAGACATTTGAAAGTAATTATACAATATAATAAATCTGTTTAGAGACGGAGAAAAAAAATTACTAGGAAGGTTACACATTTGAATGAATGTAGGATATGGTGATCTTGGCATTGCTCAGATAAAGATGTTGGAAGAAATGTATTTGAAGGAAAAAAATTATGGAAGATGTATTTGAGTGGAAAGGTGAATGGATGAGTGAATACTAATTATGCTCAATTTGATTAAATTGTTGGTATAAAGAAAGAAAAAGTCTTGTATATAAACAAATATTAATACATGCATTTTGCAAGTTGAGCATTACTTCATTACACTTCCAATGGTAATAAATAAAGTCAACTTATGGCCATTGCTAAACTCTAAACACTGCATTACCTTACTTATTTTGTACCAAATTTTGATTGTATATATAAAATAAACATATATAGACACACACTTGTACAAATATCAATATAGATATATGGATATAGATATAGATTAAATATAGATATATGGATATAGATATACATAGAAATATAAATATTCCCCAGGATTCATTAAACTCTGTGCAGGAATAATGCTATTCCTGCACGGAGTGGTCTGTGTCCATGTAGAACAGCAGTACGCCTTGCATATGCATGAAGCTGCACTGCTGTTTAACCCATACGGACATGAACCATGTATAAGCACAGGGGGCATGTCCAAGCAGTGCACGGACACTAAACACACCCTATGCACTCAGAAAGTGCCGTACGGCACTTTCTAAGCCATACTGGCATAATATTCGAGCTTAGCTCTAATACTATGGCAGTATCTCAGTGTCCGCGGACACTGAAATGTAAAATAGATCATTTTAGTGTCTGCGAACACTGAAATGTAAACTAGATAATTTCAGTATCCACAGACACTGAAATAAAAACAGCCAGAGGAAAGCAATACAGGGGGTGTGTCATAGCTTCTGTGACACACCCTTTGTATTGCTAAAGTGCTGTATGGCACTTCTGCATCCTGCAGAAACAGGAAATATTTGCAAATGCACACATGTATACCTCTCAACCATACAGATTTTCGCAAAATGTCCAAAGTTTTGCCTCATATTTTTGGTCCACTTTTCATAAAATTATGGCTTTCTGGCAAATTAGTGTAAAATCATTAAAGATTGAAGATGGAAAATAATGAGAGACATTTGAGTTTCAGACATTATACCCTTCAGAAAATTCATGCTAATGCAAAGCCTATTATTCTATCAATGTTCTACATTGGCAAGAGCAATATTTAAAACATTGTCCCTATTTTTGGGCCTTTGTCCTACTTTTATTTATGGTTATGTCCAGATTTCTTGTTCTAAGAGGTTGAGAGGTATGCATACATAACAGGGGAGAAATCCCCAAACATAAATAAGCACAAGCCCAGCCCCACAAAAACAAGAAAGTCCATAGAGAACATGTCATGCATCTGCATGAAACAAGCACAGAATCCTGAAAGCCCAATTATTGCCATTATGTCACAAATACAGTCCTACAAAATTAAACACCACAATACACACCCATATAACCTAAAAAAATAATAATAATTTATACTTGTTTTTAATGCCCTAAGGAATGTTTAAATGTAGCTACATAGATGTGTACATTACAGCTTAAACATCCCATAGGAGCTAAATGAAAATAGACAGGTGAACATTCCAACCTAAGATAGTATAGTGGTTAGAGTTGCAGCTTTACATGCAGGTGTGAATGGTTCAAGTTCCAAAACCAGCAACTTATTTTCTCATGTGAAAGTAGTGTTAAAATTATTTTAGTAAACTTAAATTATATATCGACTATTTTTTTGTCAACCAGGGTAGTGTAGCAGTTCCAAAAGTGAGATGTTAGTATAGAATAGATGTGAAACCCCCATATAAACACATGTGTCCCATGCTGCATAGTCACACAAGAATACAATATAATGAAAGCATATAGTGGGATGTAATGGAAGCTAAATGGAAAATTATAATGTGTATGTAAATATTTATTTTATATTATACAATGACTGGCCATTAACATACAAAAATAAGTATGCTAATTGGCTAGCCCAAACAGAGCAGAGTGCCCATTGTGAATCCTAAAGTATACTAATGGAAAAAGGCCGGTTGCTTGGACATTTTCCATTTGTATATCTCTTGCTTTTTTTTTTTGTTTTGTTTTTTTTTTGTCTGCAGAGATAGCAACAGAGAAATGAAGATGTCTGTTGCTTTTTTTACAAGTTGAAGAACTCATACAACATAGCAAGATATCAAAAAAATGCAATGGAGGTCTTCCTATCAACAGAGAAAAGAAGATCTCTGTTGCTTTTTTAATATAGCTCATTATGTTGTACAAGATCTTCAACTCATATAACATACTGAGATATGTTAAAAAAGCAATGGAGATCTCCCTATCTCTGTTGCTACCTCTGCACAGCACTAATGTACTGCATAAGTGTGGGAACATGTCCCTTATGCATGCACAGTGCATCAGAAATGCCCCAGGATACTGGAAAACTGCAGAAGGGCAGCACGGAGGCATGATACAATAACATTATATAAGAAAGGTAAGTATTGTTTTTCTTAAATAATGTCATTGAATAATACCAATAACCCACAGCTGGGTATGGGCAATACTGGATTTATCCAGGGCTGGCTTTGTTTGGTCACTCGGGCTTCGCCCTTGTCACCAAACCACACCAACCATGGGTAAATCCAGCATTACCCACAACCAGCTGTGGGCTATTGCTAAAATATAACATTGTAAGTATAATATGCTTAAACATGCCTTAATCAGTCTTTATCCATCAGACCTAGCTCTGCCCAGCAACAAAATAGCCAGCCCTGTCATGTCTTGAACATGGAATGCTGTCCTCTACAATCACAGCAATATACCACTACATCATGTGAGCTGTGGGGGTTTATTGTGCTTTAAGAAGCATATGCTGCATTCAGGTCATTTAACATTAATAAAGAAAACAGCCCAAAGTATTGGATTCATGATCCTGAACACTACAGTCACAGGAATGTACCACTACACCATCAGAGCTTCAAGAGTTAATGTTGCATTTTCAAACATATCATGCAAAAGAGGCATACAACATTAGGAAGAAAGCTTTGTGGAACCTTTTGTATGTTGTATATAGACATATTTACACACACACACACACACACACACACACACACACACACACACACACACACACACACACACACACAAACAGACACACACACACACATATATATCTGTGTGTGTGTGTCTGATGAAACATATGGAAAAGTAGAGTCATAATATAGATATACATACATAAAAATATAAAGGAAGGAAACAAATATATATACATATAGATATAGATAAATATATATAGATAGACACACACACACACACACACACACATATATATATATATATATATATATATATATATATATATATATATATATATATATATATATATATCTATATATATATATATATATATATATATATATATCTATATCTATATCTATATATATATATATATATATATATATATATATATATATATATATATATATATATGTATGTATATAACATGCCGTACAGTTATACTTCAGAACCATCCATCTCAACCTGTTAGTGCAAGGAACCTGTACAAAGGCTGTAGGGAGGGGGGCACATATACAGACATATTGCAAAAATTGCATGGAAACTGAACTGTCATGTCATTTATTTACTGACATAAATCCCTGGATCATCACTGTGATTTACCAGACAAATAGAAATGCATTGTGGAACTGAACAAAAGTATGGTCCAAACATCTGGACATTCTGTGAAAATTCTGGCAGTGGAGAGTATGCTCAGAACCCCTTAGTGCAATGAATCTGGACCAAGATTGACAAAGTAGGGGGACAAAGGCCTGAAATTAGGGGCATGTCCAAAATACATCAGTAGATAAGCTGAGAAAGTTCATGTAGTAACAGTGTATGTCCTAACATATATTGACTGAAATATCACAATTTCAGGACTCAACTGCTTCTCATTAGTTACTGACCTCAGTCCCCACATCATCCCATTGATGTGTCATGCATACATAACAGTCATGGTGACCAGACCAAAGATACTGGCCAGACAACTGGACATCCTATGTATATGTGGACATAACACAACATTAGGGAAAGTACACTGAGCTACCGAGCAATAGCCAAACACCAATCAGACTGACATAACACTACCCAGGTCCAGCTCTGGGGCTGTACACATGCATTAACAAATATAACAGGCAGAACAGGGATGTAACACTGGTGGAAACAGACACTGGTGTGCAAGTGCATACCCACAGACAAGTGCACCACAGTCACAGTGGCATACCAGTAAGCAAACTGAACACAACAGTATAATACTGTGTGAGCAACCACATACTGTTTGCCACTCACACATTACCCCTACATATACTGCCCCAAGTCACAGTGTGCTGGGAATCCTCAGGTGTTACAGGACATGTCACAGTCAGCCCCCATAAGCATATAGACCTGATAGACTGCCAGCAGCTATAGCAGCATGCAGAGTCAGTTAGGTAAAGGATGTATGGGACTCATAAATGCTAGTCTCCCTACCCAGCCCAACAAATGTATGCACACAACACTGCTACACAATCTTAGCAGTCTTTTCACAATGGCCAGACATACGTAACTGTCGTACGTGCAGATTTTCACAGAATTACCAGGGTGTGGAATATAACCCGGGCCACTGCTGCATACCATGGCCAGGAGTCTGCCAGGTCATTGGTATGATAACTGGAGTGCAGTTGGTAATTAATGATATGATAACCTCTACACCTTATAGTGTAGGACATCTGGACAATGCATGGCATACTTGTGGGACGGGGGGCTGGAAAGAAGGACATATCCCACATAATGGTTTTACAAACTGAAACAGTAGCTAGTATTACACATGTTGTTCTAACAGAACATCCCTGAAGGATATGATGTCAGGAACACCAATGGATGGCAACACTTACTGACTACAATCCTCACATTATCCTACCAACCCCACAAAAACAGATGTTGTCCGTGGAACAGACCAAGCATAATAGGCAAACATCTGGCCAGTCTTTGGACAACATGACAGTTGAAAGGTATGTCAGAGGCATATCACTGTCAGATGTCAAATCACCCAGTAAATGCATGTCCAGACAAACCCTGTCAGTGCAGCAACCTTCCATGTGTATAACAGCACTAATGACATACAATATTTACCAAAATCTGGAGCTTTGTCCCCCATTTTGTTGGGCTGTCTCCACATGTCCTGTCCTGTGAGGTATTTCCACCTACTATCTGTGAAGCTGTAGCCCCCACAACTCTGTAATGTTCCACGCACAGGCAAGGGAAATGGCCAAGGCCCACATGAAGGGCATTCCATATGTTGGAACTATCAGCTGTGTCCAGGCTCACAACACAATACTATGTGGGCACCTACATAGCTTTATGGCTTTAGTAATACCCAACAGGATAACATCAACCCCCTCAAGGTAGGATGAATGCCTGTGGTGGACAGCAGCAATACACAAACCTCAGACTTGGTCCCTATATTGGCTGTACAGGGCAAATCAGGAGCATGCACCTACTTGGCATCAAGTCAGCCTTTGTCTGATCAAGCATATAAGGCCACAGGTGGAGTAGTGTAAGGCTAACTATGAGAACAAATTGGTCACATCCACCAAGGCTAATCACAAGGCCATCTTCACATATGTCTGCAATCTCTGAGGCAACAAACCAACCCACCCTGTAATGG
The DNA here is from genome assembly GCF_019279795.1 of Protopterus annectens. Taxonomy (NCBI): domain Eukaryota; kingdom Metazoa; phylum Chordata; order Ceratodontiformes; family Protopteridae; genus Protopterus; species Protopterus annectens. Next base: position 430,314,712 of record NC_056735.1, read on the forward strand.
CAGCCAATCAGACCACATACGCACACGACATAGCTATAGTCAACCTGCTGCAAATAGGTTTAAGGCAAACACCACCCGCTGGCTCAGCATCACTACAGGTGGATATGCACAACACCCACACCCCTCCCCTCATTACCAGTGAGCAGGTACATATTGCCTACTGAAAGGCAACAGATGTAAGTATCCATGGGACCTGATAATATCCTTGTCTGCATCTTACATGAACTGAGGCATGTTCTCTCAGCTCACTATAGTCACACCAAGTGTTAGCACCATCCACACCTCGTCTGCATGGAAGATGGCCAATGTCATCCCTCTACACAGACATGAATGAGGAGTACAGGATTACGGAATCAACTAGCACTCATTAGGGGTAATATGACACTCCAGGACCAGCAGTGCGATGGAAGCAGATATAGTGCTGATACATTACGGGGGTATGGTATGGTTGTGAGTAGTGGCTACTGGTATGCAATGTAGCTGTGCAGGTTCTGTACATACTGTTGCCAAATGTATGAGGCCATGTGATGTTTCTCCCTTTTTTATGTCTTCCAGGTGCAATGTTGCATCAACAAAGGCCAACATTCTCAGTGGCTGAGACAAATATAATCATAGAAGCCATACTACAGAACCATGTCATAATGTTTGTCTGGAGCCAGCAACATCTGCAGGAGAGGACTGGCCTGTGGGACAACCTTGTCCACATGGTAAATAATGGCCTGCATGCATGTACATACAAGCAGGTCCAGCATCATGAAAGTGACCTCATATGTCATGCCTGGCAAAGGGCTGCTACAGTTGCCAGGAACTGCACAGCCACAGGTGTGGGCCTGGCTATGCAGCCTCACTGACAACCACCGGGGAGTTCCACAGATAACTTGGGTTATCCATCTCAGTACAATATCAGAGTACAGACCCCCCACATAGTGGCAGTCACTGGCACCCAGACAATGGACAAGGAGTGTGTAGGTAAGGCCCCAGTGTAGATTACTAGACTAATGTAGCAGGCATACTTGTAATTATAGAGTATCTACATGCATGTGTCAGGTCAGATTGCAGTTGTGGATGGGGTTTCCTAATGCACAGATGTGCACATCTATGGTGCAGGACAGAGTATTGTGTAGTATTTGGGGTTGTACAGTAAATGTGCAGACATTTTGCATTGATCCTGTACCAGTGTCACTTGTGGGTCTGCTGACAATACTTCCCTCCCACAACTACCTAGGTCCCTCCGGTCTGCGTGTGGGATGGCAGCCTGCAGCTGGTGAGTATGCAATTGCTCTGTTGTGGTTTGCCAGTACACCAGGCATGTGAAGGCCATGCAATGTACCATGCACACAACTGTCACTCATAGCCATATTGCTTTATGTGCATGTTCACTTGTGTTGGGGTTAATTGCATTATAGCACAGTGGTCACCACAGGGGCCCATATGATGAGAATGTAACATCCCTGTAGCATACCTCATGACCTGTCTGTGTAAGACTTCTGGACAGAGGCTAACAAAATGGGAGGAAAAACGGCCGAAGGTAGGGACATGTGTGAAACATTACTGTCATATAGTGGATATAAACAATGTATACACCCCTGTTAAGATGCCAGGTGTTTGTGATATATATATATATATATATATATATATATATATATATATATATATATATATACACACAAATTAAGACCACAACATGTCAGTCCACACCTTTTCCAAACTGTAATGTGACCTATGACATGAACAATTCAGCTGTAAAACCAATCAATCTTTTGGGCCCCAAATATGGAGTATACAAATCTGACAATAAGCTGGATACATATGTGTGCACACCCTTCAAATAATATTTTATTGCAGCAGCTTGTGATTTACTGACAGCATACAGTCTGCTTGGGTAAAAACCTGCCATCAAGTAAAGGCGCTCTGAGTAACACCAGCTAACAGTTTGCTGTCCAAGTGGGATAATCATGACATTTGCTCAGTTGCCTGCAATAGCAACAGCCACGGCTTGCAGACAGCTGACAAAGCAGCAAAGGGATCTCATATTTGAATGGTATAAGTCAAGAGTAGGGTACAACAAGACTACCACAGCATTGCATACACCATGTAACACAGTGCAGACAGTTGGCAAAAGGTGTATTGAATATGGGACAACAGTGCTGTTGAAATGAACTTTATGTCCCTCCAAAAATGATGACAAGACATGTCAAGACCTGGTCAGGGAGGCTGCCAGGGGAGATACAGCAACAGTGAGGGAGTTGCAGGAATCTCTTGATAGTACTGGTGTTGTGTACTACCTGTGGGAACACTCTTCCATATTCTGCATATGTCTGACCCATGTGGTAGGGTGAGAAGATGGAAGCATTTCCCCATACCAGAAAACATCTAGGGGTGGATACAAATTGCAATACAGCACATCACGTCTCCCAAAGGCATGTGTGAAAATGTGTCATGGTGTAATGAGACTATGGATCAACCTCACAGCCACAGTACCAAAAGGTATGTGTGGTGCACAAGCAACACCTCTCATAACCTGAAGACAAATATCCCCATAGTGAATCACACTAGTGGCAGTGGCCCCTTTGTGGGGATGCTGTTCCAAAGCCAGAATAGAGCCTGTAGTCATGGTGGTGGGAATTCTGGCCATTTCCAAATAACACCCATGTCTGCCCAAAATCCATCTGCAAGAACCCTGAAGATGGGGAGGTGTGTTAACCTTCAACGTGACAAAGAGCCAAAGCATAAATCCAAAGGTACCTAAGAATGGCTCCACCTGAACAAACTTATGGTTATGGATTGGCCAGCCCGAGCCTACACCTACACCAGACAGGAAAACACTAGTGTGATCTGACAAGGGCTATGCACATGAGCTGCCCATGCAATCTGACAGAGTTGGATGACTTTTGCATGGAAGAGTGACCAAATAATGCCAACTCAAGATATGCCATGCTGATAGACACCTTCACAAGAAGAGTGAATGCTTTAAGTCACTTACAAGGTGCATCAATGAAGTATCATTTTAAGGGTGTGCACAATTATGCAATCACCATATTGTACATTTTGCAGTCATTATATTTTACACGTAACACAAGTGCTTATTTATCGATTGGATTGCACAGGTCATATGTCACATGAATGGTGGGTAACATATGTGAATGCATTACTGCGGTCTCATCCTGTATATTACAAGAACATGACATGTTAACAGGGTTGTGTACACTTATCATATCCACTGTAAGCTTAGAAGGTTGGTGGTGTAACAGGAATTGTGTGGCTGTACATTCACTGCTGGTTTGGAAGTCTGACACTCAAATGTATGCCATTAATCAGTGATGTCACTCTTCAGGTCATCCAACTTATGTATCAGAGTAACACAGAGGTTATGAGAAATAGAGAAAAGATATGAGCAAGACTTCTACACATCCTGTGAGGATCTGTACAGTTGTGAGGTATGTGATGTAGTACTTGACACTGTGCTATAGATGTGAACAGCAATGATGTGTACATGGATGCAGTCTGTGCTGGTGAACAGCCATCACATACTAACATTAATCACATATCCTAGAGGTCTGTATTGTTAGTTACATGTAGTAAAACTGGCTACAATGCATGATGTTGAAGGCCGTATGTCATGCATGTCACCATTTAGGCAATGTGTGGTCTGTGTAACAGGTTTATACCACCTCACCTGTAAGTGTGTGTGTGTGTGTGTGTGTGTGTGTGTGTGTGTGTGTGTGTGTGTGTGTGTGTGTGTGTGTGTGTGTGTGTGTGTGTGTGTGTGTGTGTGTGTGTGTGTGTGTGTGTGTGTGTGTGTGTGTGTGTGTGTGTGTGTGTGTGTGTGTGTATACCAGCCAACATCAAATTTCAGGTATTAATGTACATATGTTGTTTTCCCTTCACAGGTGGCAATGGGGTTTGGGGTCCCCCCTTTTGGAAACTGATGTCATTATGTCTGCAGACTCTGACAATGATGATGGAATAGTGAGGTACAGGTGGGGTTGTCAGGGGCTAAATTTGTGCCATTTGTTGGAATTCCACTCCTGTCAACACCATCCCTGCACATCGTGACAATGCCCACACATAACCCGTCACCAGTGGCGACAGATGATGGACAGTTGGCAGGTGGTGGCTTTGAACAGGCAAGTGTAGTGACTATTGCAGGTGTGAGTGTAGACACTGGCCATAGCCAGAGTGCAGGTGAGGTCCCACACAGGCGGATGGATAGGGGTGCTTGCAGGATGAATGCTGCATGTTGACCACTGTTGCAAGTGCAACAGAAGGAGTACCCAGACTACTTTTCCTGGCTGTTATGGATGCACAGGCACATAGTGAATGCCACAACACACAAATACTCATGGTGGTGGATACAGCTCTCCCTGATTTACGTGGTGACATACATGACCTTGTTGAGGCCATACAGCAAAATACTGAGGTCATGAATAGACCGTGGGGTGAGACCTTGGCAATTCATGTCCATGGCATGTCTGTGCTAGAGCATGAGAGCATGTGGTGGGAGGTGGGCATTGGTCATATGGACGCAGGTCATAACTAACAACAACTGAGAGTCTATGGGGCCATGCACCTTCACACTCTGCTAGTGGCAGTGACACCAGCACTACCGAAGGGTGGTTGCTGTTCACATCACACTGGGGCAGGCCATGGCTATGTGGTCCTGTCCAGTCCTGTCAGAGGTACAGATCTGGCAGACAGCAGTCACCATCAGGAAGGAGTACTGCATCTAGCCTTGGGTCTGGTGGTGCCAGTGATACCCCTGGCAGGACCAGTTCCCATTTCCACTCCCAGAGACAGTGACCTGGACACACTGTCATGTATGGTACACAGCTGTCCAACATACCCCTGGGTAGGCCAGCTACATGGTGTGACTGTGTGCATACATACACACACACACACACACACACACTCACACATCTTTATCACAGGCAGGTCACCTCCAGACACATGCAGCACCTCTCCACTGCCCATCTATTGGATACCCCTCCAAACACACACACATAATGTCAACTGTATGGCCCAGCCTAGGCATCTGGCAAACCCACACCACACCCTGTGCATATGATGATACCTGTGCCACATCCCTATCATCCATACCATCGATGCAGGGACATGCTAATATGGATCTGATGCACAGGGTGAATGTAGTACAGTGTAGCTATGTAATACTATGTAAGGTGCTGTCTGCTTGCATTTGTTATGGGTACACATACAGGTGTATGCACCGTATTAGCCAGGAGGCATTATTACTGTTAGTACCACAGACTGATTGAATGTAGTCTGACATGCTGTATTCTGTTAGTCTTCCAGGTGTCTGTGTGTCTGCAGGCTGTGGTCCTGCAGACATTCCCAAGAGAGAATATGGCAGACTGGGAATTCACCAACCATGTCATAGGCAAGGTACAGTTTTATATGTACATGTACCAGCTGTGTATGCATTCAACAGTGTGTGAGGGACACTGTTGTCAGACTGTGTGACCTTGCATACATACCCCTTGTCACAGAGAGGTAGCCTTCAAACATGTCAGCTCAGTGTTGTGTACTACCAAAGGCTCATATATACAGAACAGGTTACTGATGTACTGTCAGCAGGTTCCTCACAAGCATAGCCATTACATTAACTGCAACAGACTCACCTGTCAACACCTGTTGGCCCTGCCATTTCTTTACCATACACTCAACCCTGATGCAGTTGATGAGGGCATGCATGATACTGTGTATGACAAGTCTATGGTATGTATTCTTGAGTCCACAGGTTGGAACAGGGAGATAAAATGGTATATGCTTTGCATGCACACAGTAAGGACTGACACATGGGATGTGCACACAGTAAAATAAGCACAGTTGGCAATACGCAGATTAGTAAACTTACATTTCCACCATTATGTACTGTACTACTACATACACATGACATGACCTACATAGATTATGTGCATGGGACATAACACACTACCTCTTACAACAGGTAATGTTCTGAATGCCTCCATTGATGGTGAGATAACCCACCAGACATAGGATGTGTAATCATGTAGTGTTCCTACAAGCCTGGACAAGTGATAGTGTAGCAGACATTGTATCAGCATGATGTTTCAGGCAGGTATAATTCATGATGCTGACATGTGTGTTACTACCCTCATTGTTGCCAATTTGGCAACAATATCACATACATGGCCATTGTTAAGGGACACAGACCACATACAGTTTGCCAAAAAAAATGTCTAAGCTTGTTTCCTGCCTTTCCTGTAACTAGTCTAATCCAGATACAGCTTTGATGTATCCAGGACTGTTTGTAAGGATCTGAGTGGTGCCAAAAAGTCTGCTTTTTAATTGTTCCCTTAGATCTCCTAGTTCTCTCCTCTCCTGCATGTTTACTAGCTTATTAGTCTACCACTTCACCAGTCTTCTTGTAGCAATTATTGTAGCACACAAAAGTGCTACCAGCACTAAATGTTCTATAAGGAAACAGCTCCAGTACTTATTATTAATGCCCACCCCTCCAGGCTTGTCTAAAGGTCAGTTCCTTGGAGTTACTCCTATTAACCTGGTGAACTTGGGCATCCTGAGGCAATGTAGCATCTGCCTTATGTACACTGACAACTCTCTCCTCTTACCTCACAGCACTGAGACTTGTGTGACATGCACTTATATATCCAATTTGGAAGCCACACACTGTCCTGTCAAGACCAGAATAGCTGGTCAAGAGGAGAAGGTCAACACTTGCACCACACCACATGGAACACATAGCCCTCCAAAACACACAACAGCACTGCCTTCACATAAAAACACAAACCACACACCCACCTTCGAGGAGGCTCTCATCACAAATCTACCCAAACAGCAGAGGCCTCCAAGGCAGAAATGCACTCAACCACCACAACATAAAACCAATCATGAGACACATAAATCTACTAAACAGTGTGCCACTTAACCAAAGCCCCTACAGCAAAACAACATGCCCAACATACTAGTCATAGGTGACTCGATAGTGAGGCATACTGATGTGATGGCACACTGATGTGATTTCCCACTCACTAGGTTGAATAAGGAGTTGCCAGGATCTAACACATAACACATGCACTCGGGTCCCTCAACAACAGGTACAAATATGACTCTGTCATTGTACATGGGGTGTGAATGACCTGAGACATACCTCCTTGGACTACATGAAAAGAGACATGGAGTACCTCTCAGATTATGTAGCCCAGGTGGGTATGACCCTAGCCCTGAGCAGCATCCTACCATCACCCAGAATGATCGTACAGTACAAGCAGTAACCAACTGATTTCAACAATTGGCTAATTTTCTGGTGTCATTCCAAGGGGATACATTGTCTGTCTGCCTGGGATGACATGACTGACAGACCTCAATGCTTTGTCAAAGATGACCTGCATCTGTCAACCCTGGGCTTCCAGATACTGGCCAAGGCTCTTGCTACCCTTATAGTGCCTTTATAGGCTGTGTTTCAAAGACCAAATTACCACCATGACAGCTACAAACAAATGCACTCTGAGGGTCATGCTGTTCAATGCTAGAAGTGTAAATTTCAAAATGCACTTGCTCAAAGCACGTCTTAAAATGGAGAACATTAACATTTTTGTTGTAACAGAGACCTGGATCAAAGCAGCAGAAAGCACACCTGCACTACCAGGATATAACAAATCCCACACCTTTCAGCCCAAGAACTTGGACTGAAGCTCCAAAGGCAGTGGCGTTTCCATATTCATAAAGAATGCACACACCTCCAGACTGGTAGCCCAACATAACACATCAGAAATACTTCAAGTGCAGCTAGCATTAGGTAAGACAGCGACAGGTTATAGCCTGTTATAGGTCCCTGATCATGTCCCAAGACCCACATTCCATGTTCCTAAGCACCCTGGAGAATATTAGGGTCCAACCTAACACTCTCATACTGGGTGACTTCAACTACCCCTCCATTAACTTGGAAAACTACGCATGTAGCAATACACTTGTCCAATGTTTCCTGGAATTCATTAATTCCAATGCCCTGGACCAGCTCATTTGTACCCCAACTAGAGGTAGCAACATCCCTGACCTGGTCATTATTAAGATGGGCGGCCGTTGCTCTACACCAATAATCAACTCCTCCCTGTTTATATCTGACCACAAACTAAACACCTTGGAAATTCACATCCCTCCCACCCCCTGTAAAGATAACCACCATGAAAAACTTCTCCAAAGCTAACCGTGGACTCCAAAAACAGAGGTGGCTAACTTCACAACACCCATGCAAAGAGAGAATAGTTGCATGACTGCCAGATCATACGCCAATGCACTGTACGAACATGTACACAAATGCATGGATCTCGCAGTGCCAAATAGAAGCAAGACGCTCTCCTCCAAAAAAGAAAGCCAATTTGGTGATCACCTGCCATAAACAAACTCTAAGAAACTGATGTGAAATAAGGTGAAGTCCCAAGACTGGAAAAACTCCCTTATCAGCCTCAACAAAAGGCTGAGATCCCTCACCAAATCCTCTACAGCTAGATATGAAAACAGAATTGCAGCAGATAGTAAAGACAACCACAAGGCCTTCTATAATTATGTAAAGAATCTCCATGGCAATACCCAGATTGTCTTTGAGCAACTCCACAATGGTACCTCCTATGCTCCTATGCCAAACCAACAGATATTGTCAATAACAGTGCCAACTTTACCCCTCTCTCCCCCACCAAAGGACCAATCACAATGCCAGTAGATTGCCAGGCACCCATTATTATTGCTGCACTGGTTAAAACAGCACTGTCCAAGGCCAAGAATACAGCTTCTATGGGACCTGAATATATCCCTGGCTGTATTCTACATGAACTACAGAATGAACTGGCACCACACCTGTGTGTCCTGTTCAATCACAGCCTCACCTCAGGCTGTGTCCCTACCGAATGGTACACTGCTACAGTCAGCCCTCTCAACAAAGGAGGAGCAAATACAATCAATGGGAGCTATTGCCCCATTAGCCTGACAAGTCTGATATGCAAACCTATGGAATGCATCATCATGGACCTAATAAACAAGGATATAGGGAATCTCAAAACTCTGGATCCCACACAGTTTGGTTTTATAAAGGCTAGATCATGCCTGTTCAACCTGGTCGACTTCTTTGAGTCAGTCTCCAGATCTGTGGATGGCAGCAATGTGGTTCATACAGTCTACCTTGATTTGGCCAAGACCTCTGATACCATTCCCCATGCAGGAATCATAGAAAAAACAATAAGCTAGGCATTAACCCCTCTATCACTAGGTAGATTGCAAACTGGCTCGCAGATAGAACCCACAGTGTGAAAGTAGCTGACTCCAAGTCATTCTGCTGACCAGTCATGAGTGGAGTCCCACAGGATTCTGTCCTGGGTCCTCTCCTGATTAGTATCTACTTCTATGAAGTCCAGGCCAACATGAAGGGACTGTGGTTGACAAGGTTCCCACACAATTGCAAGTTGGGATTGATGTTGATATCCTGCAGAAAGGCCTCACTGAGACCAACAACTGGTGTCAGAACCATGGCCTTAAGTTCAATGCCAAAAAAATGTGTCATCATCCCTTTTGGGAAAAATTCGATTCTCATAAATTTCCACATTGATGGTAGTCTACTGAACACAGAAGGCATTATAACAGATCTAGGAACACAGGTTGACAGCAACCTCTATTTTGACCACCACATTGCCACTGTGGTCAGAAAGTCCTTCTATGTGGCACATCTCATTACTAAGGGTTTTGCATCCAGGAAGAAAGATGTGATTTTCACCCTCTACTCTTCTCGCATTAGGCCAGTCATCAACTACAATGCTCCCATTTGGCATGTACCTCACTAGACACCTGCAACAACTGGGGAGGTCACAAAAGTACCTCACAAAGATGATCCTAGGCCTTCAACAGTTGTCCTATATGGACAGACTCAAACAACTCCATTTATTCTTTGTCTCATATTGCCTACTTAGAAGCAATCTCTGCTTGACTTACAAAGCCATGTCTGACCCAGCTCTGTTAGAAATGCTACATCTAAAGAAATCCCAATCCCTCCCCACCACATGCTCCACAGACCTCACCCTCATTACCAAAATCAACACAACATACAGGAAAAACAGGTTCATAACCAAGAGAAAGCCCATGCTATGGAATAGACTACCCATACATGTCAAACAGAGGACCTCACTGGCCCTCTTCAAGATAAATCTTCCTGTATGGATGGGAAATAGAAAACTTACCATGGGGATCACTCCAGTGGCTCTACTCAACAGAGGTACTGGGAACTAATGTCTGGGGGCATGATGCCAGCATAATCCTATGGGCTAGGCTTGTCAAGGCTCCAGGTCCATTCGCCTAGTACACACCTATGAAACTATGCACCTAAACATCTGGATATTCCATAAACATCTGAACAGAGGACTGGTATGGCCTGCACAATGGTTTAACATGCTGCATGTGAGGCAGATGCCGTTATGACGCTATATAAAGTAATTCCATCAGGAGGTGGTAAACAGGTGTGGATGTGACACCAGTCAAAATGGTATTGGCCAAACAGAATATGATCTTTACCCAAAGAGACACACACCACACAAACACTCGCACACACACACGCACACACACAAACCCTCACACACACACACACGCGCACACACATGCACACACATGCACACACACACGCACACACGCACACACGCACACACACACACACACACACACACACACACACACACACACACACACACACACACACCATTGTCAGTAGTGAGATGAACCCCTACCTATCTAGTTATTTCTATTATAGTGTTATGCAGTTATCAGTCACTATACAGAATTTACTAATTTTCTCTTAGTCCCAAGATACTTTTAAAGTGAATGACATCAGTAGGCCTAGTAAAGTAGGGTGATGGGACATTTACAGGGTGGTACACAAATCAAAATGGTATAACACACATGGTGCATGATTCTCACACACAAACAGTTGCCAGTATTGAGATTAGAACATCTGCCTATCTAGTTATTACTACTAGAGTGTTACGCAGTAATCAAACACACCGCAGGGCTTATACAATTTCACCTACTCCGAAGGTACTTCTAAGGTGAATGACATCAACAGGACTAGTAAATTAGGGTGAGGGGAAGTGTAAATGGTGGTACACAACTCAAAATGGTATAACACACACACAGTATTTGATTCTCACACACAAACCCACACTTGCCATTATTGAGATTAGACCACCTGCCTATCTAGTTATTTTTACTATAGTGTTACTCAGTTATCAGACATGCCAACGGACCTTATACAATTTCATCTCATCCAAAGATACTTGTAAGGTAAATGACATCAACAGGACTACTAAATTAGGGTGAGGGGAAGTGTAAAGGGTTGTAAACAACTCAAAATGGCATAACGCACACGGTATTTGATTCTCTCTCTCACACACACACACACACACACACACACACACACACACACACACACACACACACACACACACACACACACACACACACACACACACACACACACACACACACACACACACACACACACACACACACACCAATACTGGGATTAGAACTCCTGCCTATCTATTTATTTATACTACAGTGTTACATAGTTACCGCATGCACTACAGAGCTTACTGGTGCTGATAACATGTGCAGATGAGATAAAGTATTACAGGTGGCAGAAAGTCTGCCTTCAGTTTTTTCCCTTAGATTTTGCTAGTTGTTTCACTCTTGCACTTCAAATAGCATACTAGCTTTGCACTTCAACAGGTTATTGTATCAGTAAGTGTAGCACACCTGAGAGCCATCAGTAGTAATCATTCCTCACATAATTAGCCTTGGAACTTAGCAGTCATGCCCACCCCTCCTGGCATGATTGAAGTGCAGTTTTCTGTGCTTTCACTCATTAACCTGGTGCACTTGACCATTCTGAGGCACTGTTACAACTGTCTCATGTACACAGACACCCCTCTCTTCTAAACTCCAAACACTCAGACTTGTGAGAGTTATACCCTATAACACCAAATTTGGAAATATGCACTCTCCAGCGAAGACTGGACTAGCTGGTCAAGAGGATAAGGCCAACACCTGCACCACACCATGTGGAAAAGATAGCTTGCCACAACACCCACTATCACAGCCCTAACATACACTCACAAACCGTACACCCATCTTCACAGAGGCACTCAATTAACATTGACACCACCAGCACAGACCAGCAAGACTCCCACTCAGCCACCACAACACAGCATATGCCAAAGGAGGCATATGTCCCCTACACAGTGCGCCCCTCACCCTAAGCCCCTAAGGCTAACCACCTTGCCCAATATAGTAATCATGGGTGACTCAAGATTGAGACACACAGATGTCTGACTCACAAGGCTGATTATGGAGAAAGTAACAGCCAGCTGTCTATCACATGCAAGCATCCAACACATGACACACCCAGTCAGGTCACTCCACAACAATTACAAGTATCACTCTGTCATCATCCATGTGGGTGTGAATGACCTGAGATGCACCTTCCTGGACTACATGACAAGATACATGGTTGAGCTCTCGGATTATGTGTCCCAGGCAGGTATGACAGTAGCCCTGAACAGTATACTACCATCACACAGAATGACGCTGCAGTACTATGAACAAATGATTGACTTCAACATTGGCTTACATGTTGTTTGTCATTCTCAGGGGATCCAATCTCTCTCTGCTTATGATAACATGATTGACAGACCTCAATGCCTTTCCCAAGGTGGCCTGCTTCTGTCACCCCTGGGTTTCCAGGTACTGGCTAAGTCTCTTGCCACCCCTATAGTGCCTTTTAAGGCAGTGTTCCAAATCACATTACCACCATAACAGCTAGACATGAATGCAATTGGAGGGTCATGTTGTTCAACAGTAGACATCTAACTCTCAAGATGCAGTCACTCAAAGCACTCCTCAAAATGGAGAACATTGACAGTTGTGCTATAACGGAAAGCTGGTTTACAGCAGCAGACAGCATCACTGTGCTAACAGGTATGATGCATTCCACAGCTGTCAGCCCCAAAACATGGACCACAGCTCCACAGGTGGGGATGTCTTCATATTCATAACAGAAATGCACACCTCCAGTCTAGTTTTCCAGCATAATGCATCTGAAATACTTCAGGTACAACTGACTTTGGATAATAATGCAATCCAGGACATAGCCTGCTATGGGTCCACATCCATGTCCCTAGACTGTCAATCTACATTCGTCAACACCGTGGCATCTATCAAGATCCAACCCAATACTGACATAGTAGGAGACTTCAAGTACTCCTCCATCAAGTGGGAAAAGTAGTCAAGCACCAATAGACTGGCCCAACGCTTCCTGAAATTCATCAGTTCCAATGCCCTGGACTGGCTCATACTGACCCCCAGTAGGGGATGCAACAACCTTGACCTGTGTTGCTTACTTACATATGGAGCCATTGCTTGACAACAGTAGTCAATCCCTACCTGGTCAGATCCATACATGATGTAATCACCATGGCAATCCACATCTCACCCACACCCCCCACAATTGTAACCACCTTGAAAAAGATTCTCCAAAGCTGACTTTGGAGTCATAAAAACAGGAGTGTATGACTTCACTGCACCCATGCCAATGGAAAATAGCTGAATAACTGTTGACACATACAAAAATGCACTGTACAAACATGTACATGAATACATGGTACTAGCCATAGCCAACAGAACCAAGACACTGTCCTCCAAGCACTGGAAGCCAATGTGATTGTCCCCTGCCATTACTGAAGTGTATAACAGAAGGAAGACACTGTTCACAGGCTCACAGGTGTGTACTAGGCTAATGACCACTGGGGCCTTTATAAGCCTAGCCATGCATCCCACATTCTGGTATCCTTACTAAGTGTAAACAGGGGCTTGGGAGATACATTTATAAGCAGAAGCTTGGGAGATGAACCATGCAGAAAAAGGTGGTGTCCCAAGACTGATAAACCCCTTATTAGCCTCAACAACAACTTGAGATCCCTCATGGAATCATCTATAACCAACTATGAAGGCAGAATTGCAGCAGACACTGATAACAATCACAAAAGCCTTTGATAGTTATACCAACAACCTCCAGAGCAATACCCACAAGTGCTGTGAGTTACTGCACAATGCTAACTCCTATCCTATCCCCTCACTCCCCCCTAAGGGAACAATCACAATGGCAGATTAATGCCAGGCACTCAGCATTACTGCAGCCCAGGTTAGACCTTCATTGTCCACAGGGAAGACTACAGCTTCCATGGGACCCAAACATATCTGTGGCTGTGTTCTACATGATGTACAAAGCGACTTGGCACCACATCTGTGTGCCCTGTTCAGTCACAGCCTCACCCCAGGCTTTGACCCTCCAAATTGGCACACTGCTGCAGTCATTCCTCTTTATAAAGGGGTAGCAACTACAGACCCTGGGGATTATTGGCCCATTAGCCTGATAAGTGTACAATGTACAGGTATGGACCACATCATCAAGGACCTGATTGACAAACATATAGGTAATCTCCTAACTGTGGACCCACAGAGTTTGGCTTTGTTAATGGCAGATCATGCCTGCTCAACCTGATTGACTTCTTTGAGTGAGTCACCAGGGCTGTGTATGGCAGTAAGGCACTGCATACAGCCTACCTTGATCTGGCCAAGGCTTTTGATACCATTCCTCAGTCAGGAATTATTGATAAGCTCACCAAACTAGGCATCAACCCCTATATCTGTAGGTGGGTTGCAAACTGGTTCACAGAATACACAGCGTGACAGTAGCCAACTCCAAGTCAGACTGCCAAGCAGTCACGAGTGGAGACCCACAAGGATCAGTACTGAGTAGTTTCCTGTCCAGCATCTACTACTCAGGAGTCCAGCCCAACACAGAGGAATTCTGGCTGACCAAGTTCATGGAGGATTTCAACTAGAAGCCATAATTAATGCCACAAGTGATGAAGGCATCCTACAGAAAAGCCTCACTGCGCCAATGAGTGGTGTGGAAACCATGGCCAGAAGCTCAACACCTCAAAATGCATCCTCATCCCCTTTGGTAAAACAATCAGTTCCCAGTAAGTACCACATTGATGGGAGCCCAATGAACACTATAGGCATTATTAGAGATGTGGGGACACAGGTTGTCAGCAACTTCTCCTTCAAACACCACATTGCCACTGTGGTCAGGAATTCCTTCTATGTGGCACATTGCATTACCAAGGGTTTTGCATCCATGAAGACAGAGGTAATCATCTCTGTCTACTCTTCCCTCATTAGACTAGGCATCAAATATTATGGCCCATTTGGCATGTACCTCATTAGACACCTGCAACAGCTGGGGAGGCCACAGAAGTACCTCACATAGAGGTTCCTAGGAATTAAACACATGTCCTACACAGACTCAGAGGATTCCAGCTATTCTCTATGTCATATCACCTACATATAGGCTATCTGTGCTTGACTTACAAAGTCATGTCTGACCCAGATCTTTTAGAAATGCTACATATGAAGACATCCCAATCCCTCTACACCACATGTTGCAGAGAGTTCTACCTCATTACCACAACTGACACAACATGCTGGTGGGACAGGTCCCTCACCAAGAGACTGCACATGCCCTGGAATACACTTCCCATACAAGTCATGCAGAGCACCTAGCTGACCCAGTTTCATGGAAATCTTGGATGAGTGGATGGGTAATACACATTTCACCCCAAGGATCACTGCAGTGGCTCTACAGGAACTGGGAAGTAACATCAGGTGGAAAAATGTCAGGGCTGTTCTATGGGCTAGGCTTGTAAAGGCTCCTGGGCCATTAGGCTACTACACTCCTATGAACCTATAAGAGGAATCACATCAGTAGGACTGATAAAGTAGGGCAATGTACTTTGTCCTGCACACACACACACACACACACACACACACACACACACACACACACACACACACACACACACACACACACACACACACACACACATTTGCCAGATGTGAGAGTATAACCCCTACCTAACTAGTTATTTGTACCATAGTGCTACACATTTATTGCACACACTACAGAACTTACTGAGCTGACAGCTGGCCAAAGGTACTGATATGGGGAATGACATCAGCAGGAATGATAAAGTAGGGCAGTGGGTGGGAAACATATCAAAATACTTCTGCCTACAAACATACATGCTTACACACACATTTGCCAGATATGAGAATAGAACCCCTGTCTAACTAACCATTTCTACTACAGTGTTAGGCATTTATAGCATGCACTACTGAGGTTACTGAGCTGAAAGCTGGCCAAAGTTGCTGATAAAGGGAATGGCATCATCTGGACTGATAACATGGGGCAGTGGGAAGTGTTGTGGGTGGGAATGGCATAAAACTGTTTCACCTACAAATGAACAAACAAATCCCTCAGTCTTGCACACACAACTGTCACACACACACACACACACACACACACACACACACACACACACACACACACACACACACACACACTTGCCAGTATTGGGTTTAGAACTCCTACCTGTCTAGTTATTTGTAATATAGTGTTATGCAGTTATTGCATGCACTACAGAGCTTATAGAGGTAGCAGGTGTCCAATTGTACTTTTAAGGTGAATGACAGTAGCAGATCTTGTAGTGTACTGAGTGGGAACAGTCTGTTAAAACTTAGACCTACAGACACATACACACACACACACACACACACACACACACACACACACACACACACACACACACACACGCACACACGCACACACGCACACACACACACACACACACACACACACACACACACACACACACACACACACACACACACACACACACACACACACACACACACACACACACACACACAAGTGATGTGCTATTAACACCACAACCTCAGTACTATTACACAATGGGGATCACCTTTTATGCTTGCATGTGCCACTGTTTAACACCAGTGTGCCACTGTCCACTGCAGGACATCATACCCATGTGTGTGACCCATGCTGCTGTGTCTGTCCCCCTGTGCCTCTCTCTGTCTATCACTGTCTGTCTCTCACTTCCCCACATCTATGTGTGTGGTATGGTTGACATATATAGTTATCTGCTGGCCATATATGATTGCTTGTGTGTCACACACAGATGTGAATATATCACATATGGGCCACCTGCAGCTAGCTGGGGGTAATCCTGTCTGATGTGTGTGTGTATCTGTGTGTGTGTGTGTGTGTGTGTGTGTGTGTGTGTGTGTGTGTGTGTGTATGTGTGTGTGTATGTGTGTGTGTGTAGAGACAGTTAAGGTGTACATAGCTGTCTGTATGCACAGATATAGCTACACAATATAGTCATATAGACCAATATAGGTTCCAACATGTCCTGTGATTCTCTAAGTGTAGGAGAATGCCCAGTGTGACCTTGTATAGTTAGAGTGGGACTGCATTACAGAGATAAGTGCACTCCAGTCCAGGTTTTTTTGTGCTATATACATACCTCTCAGAGGTGCAGAGGACTTTCCATGGGGTAATTGTTTGTTTTTGTCAAACATTTTCTGACATATCTGTATTCTGACAGTGCAATGTATTGTGTTATTATCTAGTGTCGGACATCTTCAAATTATCACAGTGCTTTACCAGAGGAATACTAGTCATATGATGTGTAGACTGATATTATAATGGCAGCAATGTACATTCTTACCCAACAAGGCCAGTTGGGAGGTGTGGCTACAGCCATTTGAGTTATAGTCCAGCAACTTGTTGATATACTGGCTGGGGGTCTTCTGCTTCTGTGGTATCTGTGTAACCTGAGAATGGATATCCTAGCATAGGCATACCTGTCTGCTGTACATGTTTTGACAGATTTTCTGGGCGTTTGACTAGGGGGTTTCTCCAGTTTGCATAAACATGTGTTTTTTATGGCAAGTTATTTCACTATAACTGAAGACTGATGTTACACAATATTGTCTGCTCTTACTGTGTTAGCCTACATAACCTTCAGACAATTCTCACTACTGCAAACCCCTCACCTTACCAACTTTCTCAGTATGTCAGGGCAATTCTTACTACACATGCCTATCATTGTGCCTTTGTTCCACATTTACTTCTGCCTTTGTTCAGACATGTTCCTGTCAGAGGTTTGGTGTTATGGGTGTGGGTACAGACTGCATTGTACTGTACAGGTATGTCCATTATATGCAAAAGCAGACATAAAACAAGGAAAAAAAAGCCATATTCACAATGACCACTGGCAACAATACCAAGAAGCATGATTATTCACAAAAGCCCTAGCACCTCAGCTACACAGCCCTCAAGAAGTCCATTATATGTGTAGTATATTCCACATAGCACTGTGACTTTCAGGTATGTTAGTGGCAGAGCAATAGGTGTCACTGATATGCATAATCATTGGCACTGCCGTTATCTGCACATGGCTCTGTGACAAACAGCCTGTAACTAGGGCAGTACAAGATGACAGCCAGGGAGGGGCGTGGCCAAGATGCCAGTCTGATAGCAGCAGAAATCCATAGCTCTGCTTAGATTTTAATATCCTGACTGGAAATATACTTTAAGTTTTAGAAAAATCTAAATAAAAGTATACTAAAAGATAGATTAACATAGACTCTTAATTATTTTCTAAAAAAATAATACATAGTCAAGAGAATTTTTTAATTATTCCTGTCAAGAAGTTTTCTACTGGAGATCTCAACATGAGCACCTCGAAGAACCCACACCAGGATAGTGCAGTGAAGAAAGAACTACATCTTATAATAACAAACATCCAAGAACTGTCAGTAAAAATGGACAAATTCAAAAACAAAATGGATATTATCAAACAAGAATGCAGTAAACAACTGGAACTTCTACATGGAATAGTAAAAAACAATCTGAACAGATTCTTGCCTTAGAGGAAACAGTAACTGACCTGGATACTAGAATGACAGAAAATGAACATCACAATGAATTTCTTCTGAAACAAAACACCAGGCTAATTGAGAAACTGGAAGACCTTGAAAGTAGATCAAGGAGGAATAACAAGAATTTATGGAATTCCTAAGAAAGAAGAAGGTGCTAACATGATTCAGTTCCTCAGCAACTCGTTTTCATCCACACTAAACATACCTGAATCCCTGTCTTTTTGAATTGAGAGGACTCATCGGTCCCTGGAAAATTCAGCTTTGTCTCTGAGTTCATCTAACTCCAGGTCTATTATAGATTTCTTTGCTCACAAGACAAGGACTTAGTGCTAAAATCAGCTTGGACTAATTCCCCTATCAAGATGGGTGAAAAAGTCATTCATTTTGGCAATGACTACACCTCTACAGTCATTTTCAGAAGAAAGGAGTGTGCTCCTCTAATTAAGTCCTTGAAAAAAGCCAATATTAAAGCTCAAATTCTTTTTCCTGCAAGAATAAAAATCACTTTGCTGGAAGGAGTGAAGATCTTTCATTCCCTACAAGAAGCAGTAGGATTTATCCAAAAGAAGAAAATACTGTCGGGCATAGAAGAAATGGAATGGTCATCCCAGAATTTGAAAAGACAGCAACAAAAAATGGATGGTCTGTAAAGGAAGCAGCAAATGAAATAAAGAAACTAAAGGGCAAATGAATAAATTCCTTCCAATTTTAAATGCTTTGTTTTATGAATCATAATATATTTGATTCTAGAAAATCTGTATACTGTAAGGTAATGTGAATCATCTTCATTATTAACTTTCTCTTTTCCTTTCTATATCTACTTCTTCTAATTCCATATATTACTAAGTATTTAAATAACATTCTCTCTCTTTCTCTCTTCTTTTTTTCCTGTTCCTTTTTGTTACTAATGTTCCTTTTCTATCTTTTCCCCACTATAAGTACTTTACATACTTTTCCCTTTTAAAAAACTACAAATTATATATGTCTTCTAATTCTTCACTAATAATATAATTTGACTTAATACCAAAGTGCATTTTGTCTAGTGCGTCAGTGGTGGGGTAATAATATGTTTCTGTTTAGTGTATAGTATACAAACAGGTCAAATTAAGTTTTATTGTTTTTCAAGCGTATTGACACTTTATTATTTGATTTATTTTGTCAAGGTAATATTGGACACTCAGTATACATGTACAGGTTGAACAACCGGAGTTAGCAGTTCTCTTAGTTATTCCTAAAATCCACAAATGCAGAAGTGTCCCCCCCCCTTTAGACCCATAGTGTCAACAGCATACTCTAAGACTGAACCAATTTCTATTTGGTTAGATAAAATTTTGAACCCTATTGTTCAAAGTTCAAGGTTTTATTTAAAAGATTCATGGCATTTATTAGAGTTGTTACGTGAAATTAATCTGGAAAATTTTGATATGTCAACTATATTTTTTGTAACACTTGATGTCACTACCCTTTATACAAGTATAGATCAAGAAGTTAGAAATGATTTGTTTAGGGAATATTTGACTGGTTATACTGACTTTGACAATGTTAAAAACAACACTTTGTGTGCTTTGATGGAAATTATTTTGTAAAGCAATTTTTTTTTAAGTTTAGAACTAGTATTTTTCAGCAAATCTCGGGTATGGCCATGGGTTCTAAAGTGGCTCCCTCTTTTGCTAATATAGTTATGGGTATGTGGAAGATGAAATTTCTTGTGACACATTCTTTGGCTAAGAGCATTTTATTTTACAGGTGCTAAACTGATGATTTTTTTTTTTTTTTTTTTTTGTGGCAAGGGAAGCTTGACAGTTTCCAGTTATTCCTACAAGACCTGAATTGTTCCACCAGTTTTTTGAACTTTACCTTGGGAGGGTTTGGGAAAACAATAGACTTCCTGGATATTCCTTTGGAACTACTTGATGACAGCTTTAGTTTCAGTAGTAGTATCCACAGGAAATCTACCTTTGTCAATCAGTACCTGCACAGGGACAGTCTTCACCCCAACATCTTAAAAGAGGGGTTGTCAAGGGACAACTTATATGGTTGGGCCCTTTGACTAGTGAAGATTCTGTCTTTGATGGTGTAGTTAACAAACTGACTGGATTTTTTACAGCCAGGGGATATGATTTGTTTTGGTTACATAACATTGTTGCTGAAGATATAACTCTCAGAGACAGTTTAGCTAGCCCCATTTTGAGAGGCAATTTCAGTGTAGCAAGTAGGGTGAATCAAAACAACAAGGTGTTTGAGCGTTCCTTCCCATTGCCCATTTCAGATGGAATAGACATTATTTGGTATATTATTAAGGAAAATTGGAAGGTGTTGCTTGGACATTCTGAATTAGTGAAAGTACTGGGTAATGAACATTTGTTCACTTATAAAAAGGTATGTAACATAAGAAGTATAATTGAAAGTACTTCTAAGACATCACACAATAGGGTCAAAGACCTTGTTGGGACTTTTGCTTGTGGTCATTTCAGGCAATGTAGATACATAGCCAATTCAGGTTCTGTTGAGTTGAAACATTTCAAGAAAATTGTTTGGGCAAAGCACAGGTTTACATGTGATTCTGTAGGCATTGTTTATCTTACAGTATGTAATTCTTGTACCAGGTTTTATGTTGGCAAGACCATCAGGTCACTAAGTAGAAGGATTTATGAATACGTGCTGGCAGTGAGAAACAAAGACAGGAATAATGCACTGGCACAACATGTTTTATTATGTAGCAATTTTAAGAAAGTTACATTCTTTGTTTTAGACAAAGTAGTTTGTGGTCATTTGGTGGGTAATTTTAAAACCTTATTAGAATGTAGGTAAACTAAATGGCAGATGTTTTAAGAGCAGACTACCCTCCAAGACTAAATGAAGCTATTAACATCAAGTGTTTTCTTCAGTTACAAAGGCTTTGATGAAGTGAGCCAAGATGTTCATAAAATGGGCTTTACTTGATGAAACACTGTGTAGTAGTTTGTTATTGGTGACTATTATATACATACATTTTCATGTTTTTATACATATGCAATGTAAAAAAATATATATATATTGGTAGTGTATTTTGAAATTTTCATGACATCACAGTGGCTATTTAAATAATTTATTTGAAGCATTTAGTCATTGGATGATTTTTTGCGCATGCCAAGTATTTAAAGGGTGGTTTCACGTTTTTGCATTTATTCCGATGAAGTTCATGGTGTTTTATTAAACAAAGAAAAGCTTATAAGTTTTGTGGTACGGTTCCTTCCTGGTCTTTGGTTTGCCGCTTTTTCATTTTTACTTTGTTCTTTGGGGTTCAATAGCAGTTTTTGGTACAAATGATATGTGTCTTCTAATTATTCAGTAATAATATGATTTGACTTAATACCAAAGTGCATTTTTTCTAGTGGGTCAGTGGTGGGGTAACAATATGTTTCTGATAAGTGTTTCTAACTAAATGTTTTAGACTATTTGTTTAGACACATATAAACATTAATACAGTACATTAATGGTGTTTTATAGATGGTTAAATACATACATATATATATATATATATATATATATATATATATATATATATATATATATATACTAGGTTCTTTTTTTTTCCTTTGGTCTGGTTAATTGATGGTTAAATGATTGAAATGTTATAAAATGATTTTTGATTTGAGGCAGCTGTTGTTACTTCTAAATAGCTGTTTTTATATGAAAGGGTTATTTTTTTCATGATGATGTTTTGTGAGGAAAGTGGTGGTCTGTGTGACTGTCCTCATTGTGAAAATTCATGACATGCACTTTCAAGGTAGTTGAGTGTGTTTTTTCCTTTTTGTAAGGTCTAAAAGCTTCAAGATTTGATTTCCCACTGAAAATGCTTTATTCCTCACTAGGGACAACCTCTGCTGTGCATGAGCCTATTTAGATACTTTTTAACAAGTTTGTGAAGCTGCAGCTTGAGGAAACAACAGTGAAGACATGGCTTGACCTTTTGAACTTGTTAAATGGCTCTATTTAGAATTCTTTTCTCTAGAAATTCTTTTATCCTTCACTTAGATACTTTAAATGGTAAATAATTAGTTTTGAAAAAAGTGTTTAACTCCTTTGAAAATACCTATGTTTTTTTATAGATGCATACATTCTGCAGATTCAATGATACTTTTAGTAACTAAATGACATCAAATGAACTAGGAGCTGCATTAGAAAACTCATTATGCATATTAACATCGGTCTTATGTTACAAAACTAAACCTTTAGTAACTAAGCAGAGGGTTGTGAGTTTTTTTAATGTGTTTTATATATATATATATATATATATATATATATATATATATATATATATATATATATATATACATACATATATTCAACAGATCCTTACATGAAAAATGTTAGAAGGATGACTGACAAAATGGTTAAAACATCTGGTGTTTCTTGAAAAGTCTTGGAAATATTGACAATCTTCTTAACCTTCAGCTTCTAATGTTTATACATACTTTGATCTGATGTGTATTTCTGACATATCTACTTATCAGAGGTGCTATTATTATATGTGACATATTAATATAGCTTCAGTTATATTGGGCACTCTCATTTTAATGTATATTTCTTGGACTCAGATTTCTTTAGTTGCTTTCATAATGCTTTTCATTTTTGTTTTTATACTATATTCAAAGCAGAGATGGATAATTTGTCTTTTGGTGCTGGAGAGGTGGCAGATGGATGGTTTAGTTAAGTTTTTAACTAATCCAAAAACTTTAAATTTCATGTATGTGTTCGTAAAAGTCTGGGGTGTTTGAATGTAGTGCTTAATACACGTTAAACATCCATGACAGGTAAGTTTTCAGTAGATTTCAAGTCAACACGGAAGAAAGGTATTTCAGTAAGTAACAACATGCACATTATAGTCAATGGCTTATAAATGTTTATTATTAAATATTAATGGTTTGAACAATAATGTCAAAAGAGCTGGTTTGCTTAAATATATCAAAATGCATAAAGCCCAGATCATCTTTTTACAAGAAACCCATCTATTAAAAAATACTTAGAAAAATACTCATTTAATGGCTATACCATTCTGGCGATTCATGTTTTAAGACTAAGAGAAGGGGCACTTTTATTCTATGGAAAAATACTTATACTATTCCAAGAATTATATATACAATTTCAGATAAAGATGGGATGCTAAGTATGGTTATTATGGAAATCAATAGGCAGTATTATACTTTGATTAATACATACTGGATACCAGGATAAAGTACTAAATATGTTGACAAATATCTGGACCTGATTACTTTAAATGCAAAAGGAGAAGTTATAGCAACAGGTGATTTTAACAGCCTATTATCAGGCAATGATTCTTCTAAAAATGGTAAAATAAAACTAACATCTCAAGCCAAGAAGTTAAATGACTTTACTAATCAGATTAACCTTAAATATATACATAGTCAAAGAGAACATTATTCCTTATTCTATACTCACTATTCATATTGGTTTGGTACACAAACACACATTGATAAGGTATTTGTATTAAATAATACATATTCAAAAATAAGTGATGTATCTATAATGACTTGTCTACTTTCAGATCATAATGCTATAAACTTTACATTAACTATGCCTACAGATGATTTAAGATTTCTACAGAGAATTCCTGCTTACATAACTATGTTAAAAGACTTTAGGGAATAGATAATAAAAGAAATATACATGTTTATGGAAACAAATGATAATGGTGAAGTGACTGATACTATACTAT
Organism: Protopterus annectens; assembly: GCF_019279795.1. Lineage (NCBI taxonomy): Eukaryota > Metazoa > Chordata > Ceratodontiformes > Protopteridae > Protopterus > Protopterus annectens. The sequence goes on from NC_056735.1 coordinate 430,339,337, forward strand.
GGGACACCTTTAAAGTTTATATATATGGTAGAATAAAATCTTGGTACCTTAAAAAAGGAGAAAGTGGAAGAAAGAACTTTTAGACTTACAAAAAACAGACAAGATAAAAATGGATGCAAAACCAAATAAAGTAGCACATAATGAAATTACTAAGTTAAATCAAAAATACTTAGAAGTTCTGTATCATAAGGTAGCAGAAGTGAAAGAGCAAATAAAAGGTTTAAAAGATAATAAAGTTCTAGGACTGGATGGAATAATTCCTGAAGTGTATACAATTTTTCCTGAATATATAATAAAGAACATGATGAGTGCCTTTACTATGGTTAAGCAAAGATGTATAACACCCACATTGTGGAAATATTCAATTATCTTCCCCATTTTAAAACAAGGTAAGGACCCCAAATCTTGTGATTCATATAGGCCAATTTTGTTACTAAATACTGATTATAAAATTTTCATGACAATATTAGCTAATAGGATAAAGAAAATATTGCCTAATCTAATACATAATGATCAGACAGGGTTCATTCTTCATAGAAAAGTGCAAGATAACATTATTAAATTACTATCATTAATAGACATAGCATGCAAATAGAAAAAAGTCTAACTATTATCAGCCTAGACATAGAAAAGGCTTTTGATTATATTAGTTGGTTTTATCTACAAAATATTCTGATTGGTTTTGAATTCTCTTCAGATTTTGTCAACTTTTTAATGAAAATTTATAGTAGGATACAAGCTTATGTGAAAATTGGATCATGTCTATCCTAACCACTAGAAATCTTTAAGGGTACTAGACAACATTGTCCTTTGTCACCATTATTGTTTGTTCTTTCAATGGAACCTTTTGCTACATATAGCAGAAACAAGCAAAATATAAAAGGCTTTCAAGTTAATAAGGAGTATTGTCCTAAGATACAGTTATTCGCTGCTGATATGTTGCTAACATTGGTTGATATTGATGGTTCTTTGCATGATGTTATAAATACCTTAAGCAAGTTTGAAAGAATTTCAGGGCTTAAATTTAATCATAATAAATCCAAAACATTACTAATTAACAAAAAGAGCAACAAAAACCTAAGAGAGAATAGCCTGTTTAATTTGAAGAATGATGTATTAGAATATTTGGGTGTCAGTATAAAGAGTACATGGAATGAGTCTATTAAACTAAACTACAATAATTTAATAACCACCATTAGTGAACTAATCAAAAGATGGAATAAAATGGTCTTCACAATGGAGGATAGGCTCTCTTTAATTAAAATGATAATTATACTTAAAATGTTGTTTTATATACAGTCATTGATACTACCCCTCCAAAAAACTTATTTAAAAAATTAGATTCCATGCTACTTAAATGTTTATGGTTCCCCTTAAAACCTAGAATTGCATATAAATGGCACATTAGAACTTGGAACAGTAATGGGATAGCATTCGCTAGCTTAGATTTTCATTCCAAATCAGTTATAATTAATGTAATATTACATTGGATCTCACCTACCTGTATATCTGGCTGGAAAATAATGCATGAAATGCATATAACTGATGTCAGAACTATAGAAAATCAATTTAAGGAGCAATATGGAATAAGTAGAGCTTATTGGCTTTAACGTGAATTGTGTTTATTTAATAAGAAGTTTGATCATTTTTCTTATGGCATTAATCAAATATTTAATAACTTTAAAAATATAATTGATTGTAATTACAACATTAAACAATTCCTATTTCTTATATTCCCTATAGCATACTCCCCTGATTGCCTAGATTCTTTCAACATCAATGCGATGTAAAAATTAAAGGAAAATAACTTGATATTCTAGCATCAGTTTATTGAAAATAAGAGTATTAAACCACTAAACTCTGTTCTATGTAGTTTTGATAATAGTCAAGACAGTTGGTTGTTTATTCAGTCATTATGGCAGTTTATAGAAAAGAAAATGAGAGTATCAATCAACCTAGACACTAAATCTATACCAAGTTTAATCCAACTTTTTATTAGGTGTCTTGAAAAGACAGATGATCAAAAATTAAGTATCTCCCCTATCTATAAGATACTAAGAGAAGACACTGTAATGTCTGACTCAGATTTTTGGAATTACTATGTAAAGATTAATGGAGAACAAATATCTGATGAATCCAACACATTTTTATTGAATTCTACGTATGGTACCTCCTCTTCATTATATTCGAGATTGTATACATGGAAATTTATGAATAGGAGTGTCTATACTCCACATAAAATAAATTGTATACTCAAAAACAGTGAAAGTAAATGTTGTAAATGTGTTAAATTACTAGAGACCAACTGGGTTCATATGTTCTTTGAATGTAAAAATGTCGTTTAATACTGGAAAGACTTCAGAAATTTTGTAAATGCTTTATGGTCTGATAACTGTCATATTTCTAACTCACTAATCCTATTCAATGCTTCTGTACCTAATGTAATACCTAAATCTCAGATTCAGTTACTTTGGTCAATTCTTGCAATTGCCAGAAAAGTTATTACTTTGAACTGGAAAAGTAAATACGATTTGATGTTTAAAGAATTTATTCATTTAGCAAAACCTGTTTGTAAAAAAGAAATGCAAACCATTTGTTATAGAACTCATAACATTACTCATAAAAATAGCATGGCAAAAACTGGAAAAGCTTTTGAACAAATACCGGTAACTTCTCATGGATAAAATGATTGCTTATCATGGATGAATGTAAATATTGTAAATTGTTTTGTTATTGTTTTATTGCATTTGTTATATGTACATTTTTGTATGTTTATATTGAAAACAAAATAAAAATGTTTTTGGAAAAAAAAAAAGATGACAGCCAGGAGAACGTGCTGGCCAGATCCTGATAGTATTGACCACACATGGACATAGCTCATTGACCCTTGCATATTGAGCACATGCAACATGTTTTCATGTGTATTGGGAGGGACAGCCCTACCGATCTGTGTTACGCTGCTATTTCCCTGCAAACATATGTTACTGCATTTCTGTGAGTATATGGGGGAGGGCACACCTGTCAACTGTAGACATTTTCAGAGACTGTGCTGATATTTGCTTTACATTTTGATTCCATTTACCATACTATTGTGTCCTGTCTTGGGGACTACAGGCATATCAGTAAGGAGCACAGGTGAGATTGTTATGGCCTACATTTGCATGTCAGACTTGTTACCCATTAGAGCCTTACTGCAACTGCAAGACCTGCTGTGCTATGACTGTGTGAGTCTGTGGGGGGTGATTCAACATTGCTGCCATTTGTGGAGCTTTTCCAGACATTTATCTCTTGCTTTCTACAGCTGACTTGCTACATGGGTCTGAGGGGTGGGTATGGGACCTCTCACTGACAGCCATGGCTGGGAGCTATGACCACCCCCCCAGTTAGTTGGCCCCACACATATACTGCAGCGGGATTTTCCACCTTGGGTACTACTGATTAGTGTTGGGAGGCCAGTATTGGGTATACATTTCCTGGTGTCCCACATAGCTGTCAGTTGTCTGCTGCTATCCCAGTAGTCCACCCCATTCCCCCGCATGCATGCAACAATACCATACATATGCTAGCAGTACCTACTGATACATTAATTTACAGTTAAGGCAACTGATTTACCTTGTGCCTGTGGCAGTTTTGGGTACAGAGCTTGAGGGCTGCCTATGTTGGATGCACACAGTATACTGCCTACACATGGTAAGCTACAGGTAGTGTGATGTGTGTGTCATCCCTTTTTACTGTGTGTGAGTAGAGAGAAGTTTCAGTCCCTGGGTGCCTACAGTGTCAGTGTGTGTGTGCTATGCATTGCCTCTTTGCCAAGGCCAGGCAATACTGAGCATGCCTCCGTTTACCTACAGGGGCTGGCTCAGGGGGTTTCTTGTCCAAGTCCCTCTGTGCCTGTGGGGACCTTGGTAATGGTGGGGTGCTGTGTGGCCCTTTCCCATCTTGTTCCTGCTGCAGCTGTTTCTGCAGGATCATATTGTGTAGCCTGGCACATACTATGAACATTTTTGCACATGTGAGTGAGGAGTACGGCAAGGTTCCACCAGATATGTCCAGACAGCAGAACCATGACTTGAGCTTCCCAAACACATGCTCTATAATGATCCTGGTTTGTGCGTGTGCCTCATTATGGAATTCTTACATGGGTGTGAGTGCATTTCTAATGGGTGTCATCATCCACGGCCCCAGTGCATAGCCAGCATCCCCCACCAGATGGTCATATGGCATGTCCCCTCTGGCAAATCCCTAATACAGCCATGAGGAATGCCAGATGTGGGAGTTGTGATAGCTTCCAGGGCTGCCAGCACACACATTCATGATAATGCCCTTGGCATTGCACACAACCTGGAAGTTGATGTAGGGGAAGCCCTTGCAGTTTATGTACACCCAGGGGAAGCCCTTGCGGTTTATGTAGACCATACCCTACTCATTGGGAGCTGATTTGATGTGGATGTAGGTGAAGTCTATGGCACCCAGTACCTCTGGGTATTCTGCTACATGGTGGGAGAGGCACATATTTCTGTTCAATTCATCCCGGGTTTTGGGGAAGTATATGTGGTCACTGGCATTTAGTAGCATGGCATCCAGGAACTGATGGAGTACTCTGGATGCAGATGCCTGTGTCACCCCCATGATATCCCCAGTAGGTCTTTGGAAAGTACCTGTAGCTAGTATTCTTAAGGCTGCATATACCTTAGTATCCACTGAGATGGGTTTCCTCTGTTCATTCTGGAAGTGAGGTGAGGCCAGCACAGCTCCACAATTTGCTGAAGTATGCCCCTGTCCACCCTGTAACACTATATTATCTCCAGGTCATGTAGCCCCTGGTAGGTTACCATGGGTCTGAACACTCTTCTCCTCCTCCTGAGTCTTGGGAGGTTGTCAGCATTATCCTCCTCTCCACCGTCAGCCTCTGGTACATAGTAATGGATCAAAGGAATGGCAGCCCCTAACATTTTTCCAGTTAAAATTCCCCCGCATGTATACACCAATGGTGCAAAGTTTGTGGGACAAACCAGACTGTAAGGTGTTCCCGTACTTTATACTATGGTGCTGCAGATGCTGCCTGCATGATTGGCTCACTATGTTACATTCCAGCTGCCACCTATATTACTCATGGCTTTGATTTGGCCACTGTGAGTATTAGAGGCATTACTGGTAATTTCTGCATGATTGCCTTTATTCTGCTGTTGCTTTTTTAATTATTTTTTACTTACACCTCCTCCCACTTTCAGCTATGCAGCCACCTGCCAGCTGTATTATTATGTGCTTTGCCTGCCCATTGTAAGTTGCAAGGGTCCCATATTACTGATTTCTAATTTATATTTCTCCTTTATTGTGCTGTTTTCCCTTTAATTTTGTTTTTACATCTCCTCCCATTTTCAGCTATGCAGCCATCTGCCAGCTGTATTATTGTGTGCTTTACCTGGCCCACTGTGAGTTGCAAGAGTCCCATATTAGTGATTTCTACTTCATTTCTCCTTTATTGTGCTGTTGCCCTTTATTATTTTTTTTACTTCTCCTCCCATTTTCAGCTATGCAGCCACCTCCTGGCTGTATTAATGAGTGCTTTCAATTGCCCATTGTGTGTTTCAGTATCCCATATTGCTGTTTGTATTGCATTTCCCTTGTTCTGCTATTTCCTTTTATTTTTCCTATGTCCTTCCTGTTTAATCCCTGGCGTGCTGCCCAGACCTTTTTAGCTAGTATAAGCAGCAAGAAATGGCCCTACTCTGGCCGCGAACATGCTCCTCAGTTCATGGAATAAAAGTAAACAGCCTCAGACACACCCTCTTGGTTAGCTGTACTTAGCTAAGCAGAAACCAGTCAACAGAGCTCCAATGTGCTTACAGCAAGCATGACACACACCCTTTTCATGTTACTTGCTTCTCCTGCCTACATGATCATGTTAGAGCACCTATATGGTTAGATGCAGTCTGACCCTTAAAAGAAATTTGTGATTCATATAAGTCCCCTCATTAACATACCCCACTGCCTTAATCCCTAGTTACTACACTGCACATGAGCCTTCCCCCTTAGCAACCACTGTTTCCTGCCATTGTTTACTTTCTGCATGCCATTGACTATAATGACAAAATGAATTCCTTAATGTTCATGTTTTCACCCTTATTTTTTACTTTTCTGTCCCCTCCCAGTAGTGTACCACTTACCATGCATTCCATGGCCGAGATCAGCCAACAAAAATAAAAGTTTACATTTTTTTTTAAGTGGTTTTGCATGGCCATTGGCATACATAACCACTCTAATACATGCTTTATTGAGTGCTGACATGCCTCTGTTGTGTAATTTGCAGAAATTTATTTGGTTAGTGACCAAATAATTTCTGCACCTTACACTGTTCCAGCAAGGAGACCTGCTGACTTCCTGGATCGCTAGATCAGCTCATTTGCATGGTTTTCATCCAGCATGGCTTTCTTTGCTGCAACAGTGTAGGGCTACTCGTGCACATCAAAACGGCACATACCTGGATTGCAAGGCTGCCATTTTCCATGCAGGAGTAGCTACACTGTTCCTGCACAGAAAATTTCTGTTGATGAATCCCAGGGATAGATATATGCATATGTATGGACATACCCAAAATGATGATGGTCTTAATAATAACTCAAGTTAAACAATGGATCACTTAATGAAATAAAATGAAAATTCGAAATGTTAGGTAATGCAGAGATAGAAAGATCAGGGAATTTAGCCCCTTTCCAACCTTACTGAACAAAACCTATCCTACTCCTAAGTCACACAACCTCAAGGTAGCTTAAGAATTTCTAGTAAAATGGCATGTCACTTAAACACATCTCAGTCATAAGATAGTTGCTATTTTACATTTACTCACTATATATATATATATATATATATATATATATATATATATATATTGAATCTCTCTATATTATTTGCTATATTTTATTTATTTAACATTTGTTTACTCTGAAATTTGACTGGGACAGACCCCATTTTCAGTGGAGGCCCAGGGAGAAATGCTCCAAATGCACATCCTTGGAATGTGGGAGGTAAACAGAGCATCTGGAGAAAACCCATGTCAACACTGGAAGGACATGCAGACTACACACAGAAGGCACCCCACCAAAGAATTGAACTGGAGAACCTCTTGTTGTGAGGTGACAATGCTACCACTGCACCACTGCACCACCTATATATAGCCCTTGCTGTTTTCCTTTTCTAGTTGTGCTTACATCTTCTGTAACAAAAGGGATATATTACTATTTCTACTACATTGAAGTGGTGTGAAACTGACACATCTTCCCTCATGCTCAATTGGTTTCAAATTTTTATTAGCTACAGATTTTTTTTATTTAAAATGGTAACATATTTCTTTTGTATTTAGTCTTAACTATTCCAGGCAATATTGACAGTGTTTATCAATCAGTCTGTCTAACTGTCTAGCTATCTATCTGTTTGGTAATTCCAACAATTCACATCACAACACTGAACCCATCCCTCCAAAACTTGTGATTCAGCAGAACCTAAAGATAGACTCCACTGTGGGTCCTGAAGAATGGCAGGTAGCTGTCTTGCATTATTCTTGGGGTCTCAAAATTGTCACTGGATTGTACTGTGTTGAGAAATCCCATCTCAAACTAAAAAATATGTGACTTTGTAAATTGCAACCGTGTATATGTGTATATACACGTGTATGCTCAAATTCACACAGACACACACATATGTGTGTATATATTTTTATCTATATATATCTATATATATATATATATATATATATATATATATATATATATATATATATATATATATATATAAGTAGTATATAAAACATCTCCCTCACACACACACAGATATACACATTAAAAACACATAGAAAGAAAGCCTTCTATCATTTTATTGCTGGAAAATAATCAAAGTTAAACAAGGTAGATGAGTCATGTGAGTGCATTGATTCTAAGTCAGTATGGCCATCCTCATTTAGGAATAAGGCACTAATCTATGTTTAACTTGAATGTTTTAACTCCAACAGTTACATTGCTCTGTCTTGTTACGTCTTTCTATGTCTCGTTTCATAATGAATGCATGTAGAGAGATAGGGTGGCATAGTGATCATAGCTTGAGGATATATGTTGTTTCAGCAATACATTGTGTGTATGTGTGTGTGTGTTTGTGTGTGTGTGTGCATGTGTGTGTGTGTGTGTGTGTGTGTGTGTGTGTGTGTGTGTGTGTGTGTGTGTGTACATATAATATAATCAGAGACCATAACAAACAGTATCTAGATAGAGATAACAACTTCCTTTAACTTAATTGCTATATTGTATGATCAAACCTTTTTAAAATTTTAGGACCACATTGATTCATTGACCTGAAATTTACTTCTTACTTTTTTGGGTAATGACAGATTTATATTTTCATTCAAAGGCTGCTAGATTTGTAATAGGAAAAATAGTTCTGTATACACAGCTTGGGAATTATATGGTCTTGGTCATTTCAACCTCTGCTTCAAAAAAATATACATATACATATATTATATCTGGCTACTCTCCATTACAGCTTATTGATTCATAGCATTTGCATTTTGGAAAAAAATATTATTGTACATACTGCGCAAGGTAGTTGTATGGAATAAAGCAATGGGTAGATCTCAAACAGTCCCTTATCAGCTGCTAATGTTTTCTCAAAACCTGCCATATTCTTAAATTGATCTAATTCTTACAAGTCTTCAATCAATATATCACTTCAGCAAAGATACAATGATGGCTTCTAAATGATAGCCAATAAAACTTTGAAACTAATTTTCACCTAAAAGATTAAACTTCTATACAGAATTGTATTCCATATTATTTAAAAAATGCCCAACAGAAATGCTTCATGTCTGTGAATCCAACTGAATCTATCATTTAAAATGCATATTCTCACCCAGAGTGTACTTAGACTTCTTCTTCTGGCTTTTCCTAGTTAGGGGTTGCCACAGCGGATCACCTGTCTGCTCATGATCAGCAGTGTAATTTTACAGTGTTGAGTTGCCAGGCCAGCAACCAAACTTAAATAGAAGGCACACAGATGCACACAGGGCCAATTTAGAGTGTCCAATCCACCTACAGCATGTCTTTGGGAGGAAACCGGAGCACCCAGAGGAAACCCACGCAACCACAGGGAGGACATGCAGACTCTGCACAGAAGGCACCCCAGCCGAGGATCAAACCGGAGAGCCTCTTGCTGTGAGGCAGCAATGCTAACCGCTGCAGCACTGCAGCTGCCCCCAGAGTGTGCTTACACTGTAGAATAAAAAAACATTGAATCCACTAATTCTGAAAAGTTAATGATTCCTTTGTTAATATTGCAAATATTGTAACAGTCATAATTTCACAACCTTTATTCTATGTACATCTTTCTTTTATGTCAGAATTTGAACTTTATTGTTGTAAAAGTTCTATCTTTGCTTGTTGAATCAGATTTAGGAATATTTTGATATACCCTTATCACATGCATTCAACTTTTTCCCTCCCTATTTAGTTATTCTCACAATTTAGATGTCTACTTTACCGGTGTATGTTTTTTCTGGTTTAAGTATGCAGTTGTTCCAAATATATATATATATATATATATATATATATATATATATATAAATTAAAAATTATGCAAGGTCAGCCATGTAAGTTGAATAAATATATTCCAAACCTTTAAACTGGACATCACAAAGTGTGAGCAATTTCATCATCATAAGGGACTTTATCAGGCAAAAAAAGTTATGGATTGAAAGCAATGAGCTCATAGATGGATGCTATCTATCTATCTATCTATCTATCTATCTATCTATCTATCTATATAAGACTTTTGTGAACCATAGGTATGGACGAAAATGCAGAAAAAAGTACATTTTTAAATCCTGAAGTAATAAATGCTTTCAGACAATGAGCAATGTTGGTACACTGCATCTCAACAGCATTACATGAAAATAAGTTAAGTGATTACTAGTTTATCTAATACTACATGTTGTCTAAAGTCCTGCAATTTTAGATATTGCTAGAAAAACAGAAATTGAATAAGGAAAACAAATAAATGTAATAAAATAAAAAGAACTGCCTAAAATCAGAAGCTTAAAGTTAACTACTTCAAACGTTTGCAGACAATGATGATTGTATTACCTAGATGGTATTACAGATGTTATTACAGAAAAAAGAAAGCAAATTATCCATAAGGTAGAATACCTGAAAATTTACTCAATTTGTAGTTTAAGGTGGTCTTGGAAGTGCTTGTAGGTAAGAAAGCCTTGGTAATTCCCACAATGAGTAAAATGTGCAATTCAAACATAGTCATTAAATGATGCCTCATTAGAATAAATGCCTTTTTAACTTTGAGGTGGTGAGAGATAAACACTTGCATCCACCATAGGCCTCATCATTCTGTGGAAGTGTGCAAAAAAATAGCAAATTGAGCACTACTGAATATTTTTAAGAATGATTTGTAAGTTCAACAGTAGTCACTGAAAAGTAAGTTTGTGCAAAATATATTATCAGTAGTTACTCATGTATTCCTTTTATGCTGTTAGATATCCTTAACATACTGCTGCTTTACTATTAATTATTTTGCTGTTTCAAGTTATAGCACTGCTAGCACTGTGCTTGGGATTATTACTTTGGCAGAGGGCATAAGTCATTGCAGGTTAAAATGGGGGGTGAGTACAGTTGCAGGAATTTTCACATCATTTCTAACTGTTTTTTCCATTGCTATTGTCTATGCATACCTGAATGCCAAGAACTGGCTGTTCAATGTTGTCTGCAGGCTTGTACATAGGGTAAAGTACAACACTGACCTTGAAAATGGATTTCTACAGTGAAAAGTATGTTCTTCCCTGGAATTGTCTTTTAAATTAAACTACCATTTATTATTTTAGTTATATTTGCTTGTTTTTCAAGACTGAAGTGCACACACTAGCTGGGATGTTTTAGCCTGGTCCCCTCCCCCTTGCTCTGATTCTTATTGGTACTCTCTTTCCCTTTAAGTCAGCAGCCATAGCAACTGATATAAGACTCTAGCAATATTATTTCCTACCTAATGCTTACTGTGTTATTGCAGTCTACCAGCTCATACTTGTACAAATGTGTTCTTAGTTTTATTGCAGTCTGTTTCCTTCTTTATGTGAAGAATGGACTTTGTACTAAATTACATATTTTGTTGCTGTGAACTTCTGCAATATTCCCTTGGTTACCAGATACTTACTACAGTTAAAGGTAGTTGTACCCACTCCATTCACCTTCACTATACTCAGGCTTACTCCATTCCCATAACCCCCCCCATTCCCCCCGCCACATTCCCTACATTTATGCACTAACCAGACCAATTGCCTCCATCTAGACCTTCCCACCCTTTCTTAACAGCCACTCAACTCTCTCCCCTTACTACATAACTCCTCTTCTTCCTTTCCTTAACCTTCAGTCTAACCCTTTCCTTTCTTAACTTGCTCCTCTCCTCGCCTTTAACTTCCTCTTACTTCTGACATGCTTCATTTCTCCTTTTCAACTTGCAAACTCCTTTCCCATATCACCTTTCCCCTCTGCCTAACACAACAGAACTCCAACTCTCGTTAACCTCATTATCTCAGCTTGTCTTGTCTCTTTTGATCTAAACCTTTCAGTAGCTTTCCTACTCCTCTGTCCGTTTTCTCTCTTCTCTTTCCCCATCCTCTCATACTAATTCTCCATCCTTAGAATGTTACATCTACATCTCCACTGTCCTACTTCTTCTACTTTCATACGTGACCACCTTTCATACAACACTTTCTACAAAGTATGTCTCTCCCACCCTAACTGGCCTAACTTCTAACTTTCTAAATCTGCATTCCATTAAAATGAATCCCTCTATATTCATCCAAACCCACTTACTCTGAAAATCAAATTTGTCCTTTACACATCACACCCACTGAAATTTATATGTAAGTATTTAACCCTATGCTCTATTATTCCTTTTCTAACATACTGCTCCATCACACTATTTCTCTCTGGTGACATCCACCATAACCATGGCCCTCTTGATATTAACTTTACTGACACTCTCCTTCCTTACCCCAACCCCCCCTCCAAACTTGTAACTCTTTACTCTTTGAACATGCACAGCATTCTCGATAAAGTTACTGAGTTCCACTCTTGAATTGCTCATCACTCCCCAGATATAATAAATCACTTACTCTTGACACCATTTATATTCTACTAGGAAATAATATTTCCTTACTTGAACAAATACTGTCCGGGTTAACCCACTCCATACCTAATGAAACTATAATCCTAGATGATGTCAATATTGACGGCTAACACTCACCTCCAACTCTCATAACTCTTCCATAAATCTTCATGTCTTCACTCAATGTATCACATCCCCTACTCATCATAGTAATTCTTCATACTCAAGCATTATTCTTGACTGGATCCTTGTCTTCAATCCTAACCTTTATCACAACCCCAAATAACTACCTGACCCTTTAAGTGACCATACTTCCATTTGTTTACAAAGATAAACCTTACAACACTGTAAATCACATATATACAAAGAACATTGTACTCTCTCTCAAACTTCAACTCTGCTGTTTTTAACAACATATTCTCCTCCATAAACTGGTCTATCCTGTTCCTCTTTCCCCTTGATGAAGCAGAATACAAATTCAGTACTATATTCCTTGAAACTCTTAACTCCTTAGCTCCCCCTAGGAAAGTTAGAATACAATCTCATTGCACCATGGCTATCTAAGACTACTCACTCTCTATTGCTGGATAGAAACAGGGCTCGGAAATACTGACTCAAATTCAAAAACCAGGCTCACTTTTAAAACTACAGACATCTTCATAACCTCACTAAAAAGCATATAATCACTGACAAGAAAAACTTCTACCAAAAACCTCTACCAAGTCACCAGAACTTCTGGACAATCTACTTACACCAACACCTACACAACACAGATTTCGCTCTAACCATAGTACTCCAACTGCTCTAATAACCTTCACTCAAACAACTGCACAAGCCAGAGACAACAATAAACTTTTCTCCTGTCTATTCCTTGATATCTCCAAAGTTTTTGACATGGTTTCTCATTCTCTACTTCTTACTAAACTTACTGACCTTAATATCTCCAGCCCTACTCTTACATGGTTTTCTAGCTACCTGTCCAACAGGCAGCAATCTGTTAAGTGACTTCCTTTCTTCTCCTCCTTTCTCCCTGTCTATGCTGGTGTACCCAAGGATCTATACTTGGACTACTATAATTCAAGATTTTCACTAACAGACAACATACCTCCTGCTCCCATTCCACTCTCATACAATATGCTGATGACTCCACTATCGTCACTACTTCTGACAATATCTCTGACCTCCAGTTACTTACCCAAAACTCCTTTCACTCAGTTGAAAATTGGCTTACTAACAATCAACTGATACTCAACCCTAAAAAACCTAAACTTCTCCTATTTCTACCCAAGTCCCTTTTCCATCATAAAACATCACATCACTTAACAACACTGCATAAATGTTGAAACACACACTAAGCTACTGGGTGTAGTCATAGACAACCAACTTAAATATGATTTGCATATTTTAAGCTGTCTAAAAAAGACACTACAAAAACTTAGGCTGCTTTACAGAAATAAAAAGTATCTCATAATTGACTCAACACTTTCTCTTGGATACACCTTTCTCCTTCCCACCCTTCTTTATGCCTCCCCTATTTTGACCAACCTACAATCCTTTTTAAAGGCCAAGCTTGAACTTACTTAAAACAAAGTTGCTAGATTCATTGCTAACCAACCCTACAACTCTCAACACTGCCTTTCTCTAGATACTCTGCACTGGCTAGAACTCCATCATTTACTCTTATTCCCCCAACTGTCCACGATTGACTTCATCCTTGACAATCCCTCCTCCTGTCCCACCATCACTTCCCTTATGTCCCTTTACTTCCACTCCCATTCTCTTTGGAGCTCTGATCAGTCTCTCTTATCTATCCATAAACCAAAAAGAGCTATAGGATAACATTTGAACAGCTACTCAGTTGCACTAACCTGAAACAAACTTCCACAGAACATTAGAAATCTGCCCCATACCTTACAGCTTCAAAAAACTGTTAAAGGAAACCCTACAAAATTTCTGGATTTGTACTTGTCAATGGCCTTGTTTAAGTTCTTTCTACTGTTTCTGTGTACTTACTTCTTCTTCCTACTCTAATCATCTTAACTCTTCTTGTTTACCCTGGCTTCATACTTTCTCCCCCAGACCTAGTTTTTCTACCTCCTATGTCCATCTTTTTACCCTTTCTACTATCCTATGCTTCTTCGTCCTTACTTAGTTATATTCAACTTTTATTAAGCATCATATTTCTACTGACTTGTATTTTGCATGTAATCTAATTTATAATATGTATATTTTGTATTTAGTTATTCTTCTGTACTCACTGCAACAGTTTTTGTAACTTTATTTGTAGTTTGTCTGTATGGGTTTTTTTTCCCCGATCCACTGCTGAAAATGGGCTCTTGCTCAGTCGGACATTCCCGGTTAACAAATGTAAAATAAATAAATAAATTGCTACACTACTGCCCTGTATTATGATGGGCTGGTGTGTGTGGATTGGAAGTATGTGATTCATGAATTACTCAGTGGCATACCTAATACATGCTACATGCATAATGGGAAGAGTTTTGTGCAAGCCACTGTGAATGGTCTGTAGTGTGTATTGTGTGTTGACTGGTAGGGTGCTGGGGAGATGAGATGAGCAGACAGCACTGTAAGTAGAGCATATACTGTGGAACTTGATGCAGCAGCCATGCAGTCCCCAATATTTATTAAGCCCAACACAAACCACATCCCCAAAACCCACATGTTCCACATAATTTGATGAATCTTCTAGGTTGCTACTGAATGTGTTGGGTGGTTGGGAGCATTCACAATATGTTTTGTGTGTGCCTTATTGTATGAATCCAAGCCATTTCTCCAGCTGCACAAATCTTTGGGCTGCTTGATGTTTTGAGCAAATGTATGTTCTCTTAGTGGATCCATGTATTATTTATGATCCTCAGCTGTGGAATCCTATGATAGGGCATTATGTTTCAGGATTATCCTACTTTAAATTTGTATGTTTCTTTGGGACACTAGTGAGACATGCATATTTTTCCACATACAGTGATCTCTGCAGACACCTTTGGGCCATATGTTGAGTATGTGACCTATGCACCAATGCCTCATAATAGCATATATCCCAAAAACCTAAACCACTTTAAATCCACTTTAGCTATCCATTCTCTAAATAAAACTCCTATTGTAGCTAAACCCAACACAAAACTTCTAGGGGTCATGATAAATGACCAACTGAAGTTTCATTTGCATGTTAACACTTGTATTACGAAAAGCCATCAAAGATTTGGCCTCTTATACAGAAATAAAAAGTTCCTGTCAAACAAAGCTAAAGTTTCCTTCTCTCATGCCTATCTCCTACCAAGCCATATAGCTCTCAAATCCTCACCAACCTCCAAACTTTTCTCCTAACTAAACTTGAATCTACCTGTAACAAAGTGGCCAGATTAGATGTGATTCAAATCTATAGATCACTTCACTGCCTCTCTTTAAAACACTTAAACTGGCTAGAATTCCCACACCTGCTACTCCTCTGTCAGCTTCAGCTTATCTACTCTGTCTTGCACCAACCATCTTTCTGTCCCAATTTGTCTCCTCTAATCTTGTGTGGGCAGCACAGTGGTGCAGCGGTTAACGTTGTCACCTCACAGCAAGAGGTTCTCCGGTTCGATTCTCGGCTGGGGTGCCTTCTGTGTGGAGTTTGCATGTTCTCCCTGTGTTCGCGTGGGTTTCCTCCAGGTACTCTGGTTTCCTCCCACATTCCAAAGACATGCATCTGGAGCATTTCTCCCCGGGCCTCCGCTGAAAACAGACTCTGTGGAACCTAGTCGGACTTTCCCGGTCAACAAATGATAAATAAAATAAATCTTCTTTTATACTCCTTCTAGGACTCTCTGTAGTTCAGACCAAGACTTGCTACAAATCTATAAACCTAAGAGCAAAATTTGTCAAAATCTCTGAAGTTATTACCCTACCATTTCTTGGAACAAACTTCCATTGGAAATTAGAACACTCAAACAACGTAAATAATTTAAATCTACCACCAAAGACTACCTAAAAAGCTGCTGAACATGCCACTGTACTCACCCACCATGAACTGTTTCCTCTCCCACGTAGCTTACTGTCTGCCCTCTTTGTTTTATTTCTGTATTGTGTCTGCTCTCTCTGTTCATCTTATCTAGCTATTAACCCATTGCTCAATCTTAAAAATATGTCTACTCATATACTACATTTATGATTGTCTCTTAGTCATCTTAACTAGGTAATAACCCATTGTTCAGTCTTAAAAACATCTCTACTTATATACTACATGTATGGTCCTCACCAACTGTATCTACATTTGCTGTACTTACAAGCTCTGCATACTGTTTCTGCACATATCTTAAGTTAAAGATCAACTTCAACTCTGTATTTAATTTTTATGCCTTTACTACACCAACTTGAAAATGTTAATGCTTTGTTTATAATACTATGTTCATTGACAATTTTATTGTAATTTTGTGGAGCTTTTCTCCCTAGGCCTCTACTGAAAAAGGCTATCAGCTCAGCTGGACAAACCTAGTCAACAAATGTAAAATAAATAATAAATAAAATATGCAACCCATGTCAACCTATTAGATATTTGCTGACATGTACATCATGTTCTTAATACAACTTGACCATGTACACAGCACACTTTCTCATGAATACCAGATTTACATGTATGTAGCTGGGTCCCCTTCAGATTGTCTAATGGCCGTAACATCAAACCGCATACGGCCAAGATGAAAATGTCATTTTTTTAGAACATTGAACAATTTGCATGGAAATTGCAGTAGGGACCAATTCCCATTCATGACAATGTAAGTATAGTCTTGAAATTGGTATATGTAAGTAGCAGGGGGGTGTGGGAGTGCAGGGGGTCATAGCAAAGAAGTTGCAAAATGGAAGTACACACAATAGTCAAGCCAATGCATGACACACTCATCACTGCCACAGAGCACTCCACCCTCTCAGCCTGGTGCAGATGATACCTGTGACCTTTGCAGATGATTGCAGATCCATGAATGGGGATGTGTATTGGCAATGTATGCTTCTAACAGGTGCATTGAGCCTGTCCACTAGATCTGAGCATATTGTTGCAAAATCTTCTGTGTCTGTGTCTGTGTACACACACACACACACACACACACACACACACACACACACGCACACACGCACACACGCACACACGCACACACACACACACACACACACACACACACACACACACACACACACACATACACACAAAGACACAAGCCTATTGTTGTTGCTTGCCACTGTGTCTCTCCTTAACTGGCCATACAATAATAACTGTCCCTGTGCTCTGTTATCAGCTATTTGGGTAACCTATGTCTGACTCACAGTATAACTAACCCATGCATGTTATACCACAGCCTTACTGTAGGTTTGAATGCATCTTTTTTAATATTTTGTATAATGCTTTAATCTAGTCCATAGTTATGAGCTTAATGCTGCCTCCTTAGCTATCTGACATAATAATCCCCTGCAGCTGACTCCTCCACAGGTTCTTCATATTACTCCTCCTCCAAAATGTCTCTTCCATTCTATAACTGCTTGCATATAATGATGTTGTGTAACACTGCACAAAATGGAAAGATTTTACTGCATACTATAGGGTCGTACTGCAGTACACCTAGAGATACAACTGTACAGCAGAAGTGGCATTCAGTAGGCAAAATGCATGTTCAATAATGACCCCGGTCTGTTACAGATCAGTGTTGCAGCTATTCTCAACAACAGTCTAGCAAGTTATAATAAGTGTAATTAACTATGGTTTCAGGGCATATCTAGCAATAAAAATAAGATGTCCATGGGCAAAACTCACTGACTAGTAACTGCTGTTATA
Source organism: Protopterus annectens (assembly GCF_019279795.1). NCBI lineage: Eukaryota > Metazoa > Chordata > Ceratodontiformes > Protopteridae > Protopterus > Protopterus annectens. Next base: position 430,357,317 of record NC_056735.1, read on the forward strand.
GGTCTTTACATGAGCAGTATATGAGCACTGCCTGGGAGGCCAGCAGACAACTCATGTATTATGTCCTGTATATTACAGACAACCTAGGAGTTGATAGATTGGAGCCTTTTACAGTTACTATAGCTTTTCCCTTATTGAGGCATTTACTGCAATATGGGTGCAGAGTACCTCAGGGAAATGGGACATATCCTAGAGCTCCCACATGGTATTGGCTGTCTCCTCTGTGGTTCATGGAAAACACATATGCTTCCCCACCTGCTGTAGCATTGCATTGAAGAACTGGTGCAATATCTTTGAGGTAGATATCCAGACACATCAGTCTTATCCCTTGTTGGTCATTGAAAGATCCTTGTAGATAGTGTTCTTAAAGCCATACATATCTTGTTAGCTGCAGGTATAGGTACTTTACATATCCAGTGGGCCTGCATATAAGGGAACTACATCTTAATCAGCATTTGCATTATGACTCTGCCCATATGGAGTTACCCATAATTTCTGTGTAGTGGAGGACATGACACATTAGGTATTGATGGATAACACAACACCACTGAGTGCACCAATGTACAGCACCATTGCTACAAACAGGGATACCTAATTTCATACACAGATTTATTAGTGCTGCAACTACCTTGTGCATGTTCTTATGGTCTATCTGCACATTTTAGCTGGTCAACCACTCCAGAGATAACATCTCTTAGTGAGAAATATATACATCTCTGAATCGTTGTCATATTGTTTATCCTCACTTGCATTCATGGCTGCCATCATTTTAATACTTTCACTCAGTATCATGTCATTATACTGCCTTTTGTATGTTACACAAGCTGCGGAAATTTTTGGGTTAACAAAATCATGCCTAGTGAGTCTCTGAATGTCTCCCACTCTGCCTTTGGCTGCCTTTCATACAAATTCATCTACTGTAATACAAAAACTATTTATGAATCCTAATGAAAGTCTTTTCCACTCAAAAGTTCTTTGTTACAAAACAGTTTTAAACTTTTATCAACATCCACTGTTGTCTGCCATCTTTTCATCAATAAACTAACACTCAAAACAGTCTGTGGTCCACTCTAGTCACATATGGCACAAGCCAACTTTAACATGAATGTCCTAAATATGATCCTCAGACGAAGGATTTGTGTACTTTAGATTTATGTTTGTTCTATTTTCTGAACTTTCTGGTATGGGAATTCATCTCATCTCTGAAAACTTGCTGTTGTTATTATTATTGCTAAGCTCTATGTATTAACACTGCACAGATAAAAGTTTACAGTCAGTAATGCACTTAATCTTTCTATCTCAGAGGTACTATTGGATTATATTTGCTTAAAAATACAAAGTGATGCCTTTAGGTTACATTCAGATGCTTGTAACAACCTAGCTTTTATCACAATTGCTCCATCACAATAGTTAAAGTTGTTCATTTCTCACATCACTTTTGCTTCAGATCGATAATAATAAGATTCTGTTGCATTCATATGCGTCTTCATATTAGTAGGAATAAAAGCAAGGCATGCATTACATTGTCTGTCATTGATGGCTGTTTCTGCAAAGTGCAACAACCCACTTCCCCCTACATGGAGATGCAGGAAGACTTGCTGCTGCACAAAACAATTCTTAATAATGTTGCATCTTCTGCTATTGCTCATGGCTTAAACTACCTTTCAAATGACTTTCCAATTACTTGCACTACTGAAGTATGGGCAGTTTTTGTTGTGGTTTTGAGCTTTGGAGAGTGGAGGATATATAGCAAAATTGTTTCTTTCCTGGCCTGAAAATATTTTTTTTTTCACAAGAAGAGAAAGAAACGTGGTTATGTGTTTGGTCTTTCTTTCCCTGAAGGCATGACATCCTGAATCACTTCACATGTACCACAGGCTGAAACATCACAAGCAAGTGTTACAGGTAATTTCAAATCATGGTAAGCCAGCACCTTATCAAAAGTTAGCATCTGTGAACATTTTTAAATAAAGTTTATAGAGACTGTTTCCATTAGCAAGATACATTTTATTTCAGAAACCACAGCAATGGTACTTACATGGTACTTTGGTTTTGCATTGAATGCTACATAATAATTATTTCAGTAAAAAAAATGTAAACAACTATTTCAAGGGGAAGCCTAACAGCATGAGATCATGGAAGGGAGATACTGTTGTAGATTGCATTGACTGCAATAATGGATATGGGGTACATCATTGGCATTTGCTTTAACATTAAGAAAGACAACACAGTCTACAAATATTCAGAAGGATAACGTGTTGCTTGAAAAGATGTGCAAATAACACACATTTATGAATTCTCATGGTCATGTATATCAAGCTATCAGTGCAGGAATAATGGAAAAGCAAATTCATAAATGTGTGAAAAATAAGGAACACCTGGACATACTGCTCATTCAAGTCCTGAAAATGGATATAATAATAGTTGTGGTTGTAATGTGTATGTTGTGAAGGGTAGCAACTGAGACACATCCAAATTGTTATGCACTATAATCCACAAGGATATTCCACAGAAACAGGACTTTCACATTGAACAGAAAATAATTATGATGCACTAATTGCTAAAGATCGGTAAAATATAACAGATGAGATGTATGTATATAGGAGGTATGAGACATATCAAGAAACCTTTACTGAGATGGAAGTCATGCCAGACACAAGTGATGAGAAGGTAATTCATTAATAACTATTTGTATGTATGTCACTGCATGACTATGGGCATGATAAAAAATTTGATTGCAAGATCACTCATCAGAGTTACCTCCTGGGAGAAGTAATCAAGACATAAATGCACTTTAATGTTGTCATCTCAGTTACATTTCAAATGATATATTGTCATTTCTGGGCAGGCATGTTAAAGAACTATGAAGTGAAAACCTCCATGATGTTGTTATTCAGTGCTGTATTTATATATAGTTTGTTGAGTACTACACAATTCCTTGGTGGCAAATAAAAAGTTAATAACTGTGACTGACACCATCTTGGAATTGAATCTGTGACAAAAAGTGAACACTAATTTTTAATCTTTATGAATTAGTTGTTAATGCCACAGGTGAAGTAACATCTGAAGGGTGTAAGTTGTTGTTTGTAATTTTGCATATGATTGGCTATGTATATACCTACTTCTGACAACCATGTAAGTGTTGCAATATAACGTATTCCTTTTTTGGAATAATCAATTTAGTCAGATATGTTTTCATGTAAAAATGTTTCCCATTGCAGAGATTTTTTTAAATAGATTCAATGTCAAAGCTAAGCTTATTTGCCTGACTGATGGCAAAGCCTTAGCATATGCATAATTATTTTTGAGGATATTGCCATGTGACATGACTTATCAGTTCTCTACAGCCATTTCTGAATGTTGACAATGCTCCTTGCTAACAGCTGAGTGAATAAGTCACAATAAACTTGTGTGATGAGCTGTTGTTTTCAGTAATAGTATTGTGTATTTTATGGGATAACAAATATTGAGGAAAGGGCCATACAGAATTTAGAGAAGGCAATGTTGTCCACAGCATATACTAGTAAAATGTACACCTGGGATCATTATAAACATATACCACTGAACTAATATTCCAACAAAGTTTTGAGTCGCTGTGCTCATCCTATTTTCCATAATTAAATTAATTTTATTACTTCATAGTATTGCACATTTAGCAAATATTTAACAGTATGCACAGCTTGCACACATATGTGTGTAATTGCCATAATCAGTGATATGAGTAATGCAGGTGACAAAGGTCACATTATCGTGTTTATCAGCCATAGTACACTATTACATTGCAGTATTACATTATAATGTTGTAAACTGAATGTATATTTCAGCTTAAATTAAAATAAAACACGATAACACATACATGCCATCTGAAGGTAAACTATCTGTAATATCGGTTCAAACTCTACAATGCTTGTGATGTTACTCAACACATATTTCAATAACAAGGTGAGCGATTGAAGGGGTTATACAACAAATATATTTTCTGTGTTCAGTAATGCACAAAATGGTGAGTAAGGTGCACTATCACTAATCTCATTTGTGTGACCAAAAAGCAAAGTCTAGCAAAATTAAATTTTGAGTTTTTGCCATAGGATGTGAACTGTCATTCAGTAAAGAGTATCACTGATGGTCACCAATGCACAATGCTAACTTCAAGCAAAGGATGAAGCAAAAAAAATATGTATTCATGAGGAGTGTGGCCATGATGGTGAGCAGTTAACAGCACTGTTTATAGCTCTGCTTCATTTTAACATCTCTGACAGGATTTCTACTAAAAAAACTCAAATAGAACATTTCAAAACTTGATGGATTTATAGTTGAACACCTGCTGAAAGATTTACTACAAAAAATAACAAGTTTGAAACTCTTTTAATTGCTGTTTCTTTCAAAAAAACTAGAAAGAACTAATTGTTTCAGAATGAGACACCCTAAGCCCAGTGTACAGGACAGTACAACGAAGAAAGACATACAGGCTGTACTAAGTAAAACCAATGACTTATCTGTGAAGATAGATAAATTAGAAAGCTAAATGGACAATTTTAAAGAGGAATGTAACAACAAGTTGAAGTTCTGAGTGAATCTCTTAAACAACTATCATCACAAATCTAAAGTATAGAAGAAACAATGTTTGATTTAGATGGAAGGTTACTTGAAAATGAGAACAACACTGAATTTCTTCTGAAACAAAACAGCTTATTCTAGGAAAAAAATAGAAGAATTAGAGAATAGATCTAGAAGGAATAACATCAGGATTTATGAGATTCCTGAAAAAGAAGATGGAGCGAGTATGATTCAATTTCTTAATACCTGGCTGCCGAACAACTTTGAACCTGCCTGAAGCTTTTTCCTTTGGCATAAAAAAGGCACATAAGATAACCTTCCAACTCATCTTTAATAAGAAACCCACCTTCACCAAGGTCAGTAATCGTAAGATTTTTCTCAAGTCAAGATAAGGCTTTAGTCTTAAAAGCTGCATAGACTATCCAGTTAAAATTAAAGAAAATACTAAAGGATTTGACGATGACTATTCAACATTAGTGATGTCAAAGAGAAAATCATGTGTGCCATTTGTTAAAAGCTTAAAGGAAAAAATATTAAATCAGAAATCTTTTTTTCCAGCAAAAAATAAGGATTCAGTTTTCAGAAGGAAAGAAGATTTTTAACATCTTGGAAGATGCAATTGACTGTATACTGAAAAATATGATTGCAGGAAAAAAAAAAACAGACGAAATGGACTGGCATATATCAACTTCTAACAGAAATTCAACAAGAGATGGTTGATTAATAAAATACAAAAGCAGTAAAAAAATGAAGGACAAATGAAAATCAATGTATTTCATGTTTATGAATTCTTGTTAGTTTAAAGAAGTGCTTGAATACTTATGAACAGGTGCTGAATATTACTTTTTACAAGGTAAATCATTAATTTTTTCCTACTTTAAATTACTAGTTCTCTTTTTAAATGCTAGTGCTTGATTCTTTTAGCTATATGTGAAATTAAAAGGTTAAACTATTTATTTTATTAATAGTTAATCATTGCTATGATGAAACTTAAGTTAGGTGGCACACTTTCTGATATCTTGGCATAGTTGAATAATGTATTATTAAATATAATACAAGATGCAACAAATGACACTAAAGAGGCATGTTAAGTTACATTATGATTTCTTACAATTGTCTAGTAGTGTGCTACGTATAGTATACTTGACATGCATTAGCACCCAGAAAGACATGCTATGTTATAAACAAAGTATAAAAAATATAGCTATTTACCATATATAAAAGTTATTATTGGAATTATATCAAATAGTAATAGCATTCACACTTTTACAAGTTAAATCTGGATTGCACATAACTGTTATTCTTTTAATGCAAGTTTATATGCTATGTTTCTTCTAAAGATGACAGTATGCTTTATATTAAACATCTCATACAAATACCGCTTACAGAATCAGTAGATGCTATTTCTTTAAATACAATAGCTTGTTAGTGGTTAAAATACTTTGAAATTGTTTTTGTTCTTATTTTAGTGGTTTGGAGGGTATGAGGGATTGATGTGTAATGTAGAGGTGGCTTGGATTCACTACAAGTAATTTTATTTGAATTGTATTTGATAGACTGTTCATTTTCAAGCCCTTATCATGAAAACCAGCTTGAAACAATATAGAGTCATGAGCACTTTTGTGATACTGCGGGAGTTCTGAGAATTCTAAGAACTGTCCAGATTACTTTTTCCTGTCTAAAAATAAATAATCATAATATTTTGAATTATATGCCAAGATGTCAAAGAATACAAGTTAGATAATAAGCAAATGATAGTGAATTGTGTTCTAAACCACAGTTATTAGATAGCTCTGAATGCTTGCTGATAGTATCATTGACATGCAATAGCACCCACAAGAGTTATTCTATGTTATAAACAAAGTATAAAAATATAATTTCTTACATATATAAAAGTTATTATTGGAATGTTATCAAATAATTAGAGTAAAATTTACACTTAAGCGCAAGTTTATATGGTATGTCTCCTTTAAAAAATTAGTCTTCTTTATATTAAACATCTCATGCAAATACTGCTTACTGAATCAGTAAATGTTATTTCTTTAAGTGCAATAGTTTTTTTAGTGGTTAACATACTTTGAAATGTTTTTTGTTGTGTTTTAGTGGTTTTGGAAGGGTTTGAGTGATTGAGGTATAATGTAGAGGTGGCTTGGATTCACTCATGAACATTTTTGTGTGGGTTGTAGCTGATAAACTCTTCATTTGCAAGCCCTTGTCATGAAGACCAGGTTGAAGGAGCTTAATTAGAGTCATCAGCACTTTTATAATGCCGCAGGAGTTCTGAAAATTCTAAGAACTGTTGAGGTTACTTCTTCCTGTCTAAAAGGTAAATAATTATAATATTTTGAATCATACGCTAAGATGTCAATGAATACAAGTTAGATAATAAGCAAAAGACAGTGAACTGCATTTTAAACCATGGAGAGTTAACAAATAATTTTGAATGCTTGCTGTGTACCAAAATGATAGTTTATATACTAGCCAAAAGAAAGGCACTTCTCATAAAAAAATGTTTGTTCATCTTTTTTTAATGCTTGTTATGTTAATATATTTTGGTTACTTTTATATGAATGTAAATTTTCCTATGTCACAAGTGATAATTCAGTAAAGGTGTTTGAAAAAAAAATAGAAATACAGTATTCCAAGGTAGAATGTTTAAAGGTTATATCATTAGGTAATGTTTTATTTGTTTCAAATGTTTTGTCAATAGCTGAAGATTTAGTATTGTTATATATAAAGTATATAGTAAGTTCTGTACATAAATGTGATTTCATTATACCTGTGTTCTTTTTTTTCTCTCTTATATAAATGTCTGATTTTAAATGCATATCTATTAATATTAATGGATTGAATAATCCAGTAAGGAGGGGGAGTCTGTTCAAATGCTTACAATTACATAGAGCTCAAATAGTGTGTCTACAGGAAACATATTCACTTAATAAAGATGTAAATAAACTTCCATTAAAGATTTATTTGGTTATAGCAGGTTGTGGCTTTCAAGCTAAAAGAAGAAGCACCCTCATTTTATGGAAGAACTCACCAGTAATGCTTAAAGTAAAAGATACATATGTTGATAAAAATGGTAGGGTAAGCATTGTTATAATTGAGTGGAAGAGAAAACTAAATAATTTGGTAAACTCTTATTGGATTCCAGGGATTGGAATGAAAGATGCAAAAAATTACTTAGACACTATAGCCTAATACATGAAAGGTGAAGTCATAATGGCTGGTGATTTAAATTTTATAAAACAAAGATTCCACAGCAGATAGAAAGCTAAGAATCACATCTTCAGCCAAATACTTAACACATTTTGTAAATCTAATGAATTTAAAAGATATATATATGAAATAAGGAAAACAAACTCACTTCAATTTACTGATTATTCATACAGATATGTAACACAAACAAATATTGATAACATTTTGTCTCAAACAATATGTTATCACATATCAGAGCAGTTTCAATAGTTTCATGTCCATTATCAGACCATAATGCTATAATCTTTATAATTATTTTAAAAACTGATAATTTAATACATCACAGGAGATTACCAGCATATATCATTAAAATAAAAGTATTCAAGGATTCCTGTGTAAAAGAGATCAAACATTTCCTAGACATAAACATGAATGGTGAAGTATTGGACATTGTCCTGTGGGATTCATTAAAGGCTTACTTAAATGGAAGATGAACTGGAGCTAAAACTCTATACTTTATTATAAAATTTAGCACTTTGGTCCACAGTGTTACAGACTTCTTCAGAATAACACACCCTTCTCAACCTGCCCCTTATATATTTTTCAAAACCCCGACACTTCAAATTACCATAATTAATTGCAATATTAAAATAACATTCAATTCCCATGCTATTTTTTATAAAAAACGTATACCCCCACAGTAATCAAACATTTCTTAGATAGAAAATGTCCTACAAACCTCACATTATTATAGATACATAAATAAAAAAATCACATCAATATCAAACATTGGCTGTATGTAATTCATGCAAAACCTCCCCTTTTTTCCTTTCTTCCTTTTTTTTCTTTTTACTGTAAATATTTTTTATATGGCCATTAAAGCTTTTAATTTCAAAACACTACTGATAGATATCATATCATTCAAACCAGGGGGACTGAAGCATTACATTTTAATTGCCAATTCAACTCTTGGTATTCTACAATTAAATTAGTAGGGCCACCTTCAGCCCTAGCTACACATGATAAATCACTATAAACTTAAAGTAGTGTGATGGCTTGTCTCTAATGTGTTTGTATAGAGTATTCTTTTCTTCTCATTTTTTAATGTCTAATTTATGCTGGTATATTCTGTTTTTTAGAGATCTTATGGTCTTACCTATGTAGAAACATTGGCACTGCTGACACTTAGCTAAATAAACAATACATTTACTGTCACAGTGGTATCTAGATGTAAATTTTATAATTCTAAAGGTCTCCAAGTAAATATCAGACTCTTCTAGTATGTGCCTATATTGAGGGCAATGCCCACATTTAGCCATTTCTTGCTTCTTTATCACACCAGATCCTTCCAACAAATTTTTAAAACAAGTGTCCTTTTTATACACAACTACTGGTGTTTCTCCAACTTTTTGAGGTATTCTTTTTCCAGCCCAAACAGAGCCCAGTTCTTCCGAATAATTTCACAAATATCCCAGAACTGTAAGTTGTATGGTAAAACAAGTGACGTCTGAAACTCTGTCCACTTATCTATTCTGATTTTGTCATCCCTGGAAATCATAGTTGGTTGGTTCCCCCCAACTTGTCCCAAGAAATGGAGTAAAATACCCTTGCCTCCTTGTCATCTTTACTTCCTGAAAGATATTATTTAAAAAAGCTTCAGGGTACCCTCTTCTCAATAACATCCCCTTTAAATTTAAGAACTCTTCCTTAAAGGACACCTCCTCACTCAGAATCCTCACTATTCTCACACATTGCCCTTTACCAATGATTCCTTTTGGTGAATGGGGTGCCAACATTTAAAATGTAATAAAGAATTTTAAATATTTAGGCTTTCTTTACAGTATAGATTCAAACCTTTTTTTCCTTCCTATCCTTCATAATCCATACATCTAGATACTTTACTTTATCTTCCTCTACTTCCATGGTAAATTTTAAAAACCCAGAAGTTCTACTGAGGAACTCAAAAAAAAACACGAATCTTTGATATTAGTACAGTTTTCCCCAAATAGAAAAGAAAAATTTAACTTCTTAGCATATAACTTTAGTTGGACCACCACCTCTTCTAGTTTAGCCCTCCTTGCTGGCACAAACATTAAACCCTTCTCGAGTAAATAAGCCCATATTTTAAAATCTCCATCAAAATTGCACACAACATTACAGAATTCACCTCCATTTTGGTCATCATTCACCATCCATTGCTACCCCTCCAAAAAGAAGGATTTCTGTGTATGAGTATCCCTCCCCCTGGGAGCACAGAAGTTTACATCCCTCTGATTTCTCACTTCTCCATCCCAAAAATTAATCCTGTTGTTTAACATAGACACTTTATTACCATCATGAGGTACTGGATAAACTATCCTAGCTTCATTTTCCAATTTATCCCTCTGTAACTTTTTAATTTTATGTTTTTCAGTTCATTAATAGCTGTATCTGTCTTAGAAAAAATATTTCTATATTCAAACTTATTGCTTTCAAACAATACATCAGCCTTTATAAGCACATCTAGGCTGTTAATAGAGCCAAACAATGCCTTATATTTTTATCATTGTGTCTAATTAGCACCTCAATAAGTTCACATCCATGCCTATTAAATAAAAATAACAACTCATGTTGCAGCTCCGAGTCATTTGTTAACCCCGTTGGGTATTTCCAGATTCACAAACCCTTGGGGATTTGCTGTCATCTCAAGTACTCTGTTAAATATCCATTTTCCAATTGCAATTTATGTAGCTTAAGTGTAGAATCATGCAAAGTTTTGAACTTCTATTCTAATGAATCGTGAACATCACCACAAAACTCTGTTCCCAAATACCAGTCATTTCCATTATCTAGCCAGTCTTGGTGGTTGAATTGATCAGGCACACCCATTTCCTTATTGCTGGTCAATGTTATGCCTGTAGATTGAATTCCATTGGCTCCTGAAGCCATGGGGAATGTCCATTGCTGAGATAGCAGGGGGCCTCTTTGCTGGAATAATCCCAGAACTCTTCATTAAATGGGAAGAAGATAACCTCATTAAATCATTGCTTAAATCAGCCAAACCACTAAGACATCTACCCTGGGAAAGGGTCAATAACTGCTGAGTTAGGTTTTGAATAAGGGCTGTTATGTCTCCAATGGAAGTGATAAGTTAACCATTAAGCCCTTGTATAGACCTCTTGATCCCCATGGTATCTCCCATAACAAACGACAATGAAAAACATGAAATTAACTTTAAACTACTAAAAAAGGTGATGAAGAATATATAAGGGGTGTGCTGAGAAGGGTGTGTTATTCAGAAGAAGTCTGTAACACTGTGGATGAAAGCACTACATTTTATAATAAAGTAGAGAGTTTTAGCTCTCGTTCATTTGCCATTTGTTGTTTTTTAGTAGTTTAAAGTTCATTTTGTGGTTTTCTTAAATAGAAGAGTTACAAGCTGATATATTAGTAAAACAAGAGAATGGGACAAAACATTTAATACACTACAGGCCAAAGTAGACACATTAAAGTTAAATCTAAAAGCAAATGACATTTTCAGTCAGTCTAAATTTAAAAACTTAAATACAAAATATGTTGAAATTCTAAATTATAAAGTTTCAACAAATCTGGAAAAAAATTAAACTTCAGTCATATTCAGTAAACACTTTAAGCTTGCATAAACCTGATCTTGATCTTAGATCAAAGAAAATGAATAACTAAATCATGTCAAAGAAATTATAACATAAATAATAAAAAAGAAAAAAGAACAGATATTAAAGCTATTCTTGATGGCTTCAAAATATTTTATGAATATATAAATAATAATTCAAATAACCTAGATAAAGATGATATAGCTGAAACTTTTCTAAGAGCAAATATTAATAATAAAATGACAAGTGAACAAATAAAAAAATGATAGGCCGTTCACTTTAACAAAAATAAAAGATCAAATAAAAAAGTTAAAAAATAATAAATCATTGGGCTTAGATGGTCTTGTACCAGAACTATATAAAACACTACCAGATGATTCAGTTAAAATATTAAATAAGGTCTATAGAAAAATAAAAAGTGCTGGTCCCCAAATCATGGAAATATTCCATTATATAACCTATTTTAAAACAAGATATGGATCATACAAAATGCTCATTATACAGACCCATTTCACTTTTAAATGTGGACTATAATTTGTTCATGTCCATTTTAGCTAACAAAATTAATCTATTTATACCCAAACTAATTAACAATGATAAAACTGGGTTTATTTTAAATAGATAAGTACAGCATAATATAATAAGAATGCATGCACTAATAGACTATACAAACAACAATAAAAAAGTACTTACTATTATTAGTTTTGATTTAGATAAGGCTTTTGATTCAGTTAATTGGTCATACCCATTTAAAAAGTGTACAATTACTCACATAAGCTAATTGCATTAATTTCTAAGTTATACAATAAGTCTTGTGTTAATGTTAAAGTAAGTTATTTGTTTTCTAATTCCTTTAAATTGCAAAAAGGCACAAAACAGGGGGGTCCATTATCACATTTACTTTTTGCATTAGCAATAGAACTTTTTTCTAATATTATTAAATCCAATAAGAACATTAATGGTATCAAAATAAAAGAAGATTTTGAACTGAAGATTCAACTGTTTGCTGATGATATTTTACTAACAGTAGAAAATATAGAGAATACATTAGAACATATAATTAGTTCTCTGAGTCAGTTTGAAGAAATCTTGAACTTAAGATTTAATCATAATAAAACAAGTAATCTATTTATTAATAAAAATGTAAAAAAAATCATACAAAACATATTCTAACTTCAACTGGAATAAAAATAAAATGATATACCTTGGTATAACCATTATGTCTAATAGCAAATAAATGATACAAACTTTCAACAGGTTGTTGATAAAATTTTAAGTTTAGTCAACAATTGGAACAAATATTCCTTGACCATGGAAAAATGATTAATGTTTATTAAGATGGTAATTAGCACTGAAATATTGTTTGTCATACAATTTTTAGTAGTATTCCCACCAAATAAATTGATAAAGAAGATAAATAATATTCTACTTAATTTTTTTACATCCTAATAAAACAAGTTTCCTTTGATTGGCACAGAAAAGGTTGAAATAATGGAAGAATAGGATTCCCTGATATTCAATTGTATATCACTTCAGCAATTATAAAAGTTACAGCATTGTGGATTAATTCATCTTATGAATCAAAATGGAAACAAATACATCAAGAAATATTGTTAGTAAATAATAAATATATCACAGCCATTCATAAGCAAATAGCCCCTGATAGTTTATCTGGTGATTAAAAGATTTTTTGCATAAACAGAATTATGCCCTCTTCTCAAAGTCCCTATTTAATAACATAATGTCCTTTTTCCAGAAGTTCACATATTCTAACCATTGTATTAAAGACTTATGGCCAGATTCAATAAAGCCTACATGGTCCATTTACACCATGTGCATGGTAAGGTATGGAGCGCACATGGTAGCACACTGTTTTAGATTCAGTAAGCAGCTCTACATGTTGTGTAGAGCTGTAAAAACAATGTAAACACTGTAGCATGCACATTACAGCACAAGCAGCTGAATTGTATGCTAATCAACCAATCCAAGAGGGAGGAGCTATTCAACAAGGCATAAAGCAACCGTATAGACTCAGTGCTGGTTTTCTCTGCAAATTCCAAAATCTATTGGAATATACCCATGGAAAGTAATCTACACAGAAACAATGTTAGGGTCTGTTGTTGCTTTATTTCATGTGTATATGCAAGAAGCTGAATTATATGCTGCTGCTGCTACTACTGCTAATAGAACAAGGCCAACATGGAGAAGAGTTTTCAGACCCCATTTACCTTATCACAATCTACATGGCATGGAATTTTTTACAGCACTACAGGGTAGACAGAGACACACTAAAGGAACTCTGCAACCTCTGTCATCCTCAACTCAGAACCAGGGTGAACAGAGTGGAACCCATACCAATGGAGACAAAGGTAGGTGTAGCACTTAGAATTTTAGCTACAGGAATCTTTCATAGACCAACAGGGGACATGTTGGGGGTGTCACAGGCATAAGCATCCCGCATCCTCCATCAATTGCTGAATGCTATGCTCCAATATGCCAATTACCACATACATTTTTCCCATACTGCTGAGCACAGGTCCACAAATATGCAGGAGTTCCCTGTAGAACACTACCCTGAAGTACTGGATATTATAGATTGCACACATATAGAAATTAAAGCACCACCTGAAGAACAGGGAAGGTTCTACATAAATAGAAAGGGCTTCCACTCTGTTAACTGCCAAGTCATGTGTAATTCTAAGGGGAATCATCTTGAACTTCTATGCTGACAACCCAGGCAGTTAGCAAGACTCACATGTCTGGCACCCCTCCCAGTTGTATCAGATGTTCACTAGGGAGGATAGCCACAGGGTCATTTACTGGGGGATGCAGGTTATGCACTGGAATTGTGGCTGATGACGCCCATCAGAAAGGCACACACACTCACTCAAGAATGTCATAATGAGGCACGTGCTCAAACCAGAAATAATATACAGCATGTGTTTGGGGTGCTGAGATTGCAGTTCCTGTGCCTAGAAACATCTGGGGATTCCTGTTGTACAATTCCCATACATGTACTGAAATATTCACTATATGTGCCATGGTACATAACATCATCCTGAGAAAACAGCTTCAGCAGTACCAACAAGGGGAAGGGGCACACATCCCACCACCACAGGCGAAGCTAGCAGCTGCTGTGAGTGTAGGCAGATGTAGGCATGTTCAATATGCCCTTGCATTGGCTAAAAACCAACACATAGCACACCTACTCACCACTTAAGGGGCTAAAACATTCATCCTACACACATACATATAGTAACATTGATGCCAGGCAATGTTCACAACCTTTACCTTCCCATGTAATGGCTGCATACTCCTAGCATCAGACAGATTCAGCCCTGAACTAAAACTGTTGCAACTGCTGGATTTACAAGGTAAGTGTTGAACCTGGAGTATAATGTTTAATAATAAGAATGGATGGCACATCCTTGCATGTTCTTATTTGATACTGTAAGCAAGTAAAAGGTGGGTAATTTGTACAGAAATTACTTTAACATGTGACAGCAGATACTTATGTGACTTATATGTATGTGTCCATTATCAAGTATTAGCCCTCAGGCATCAAGGTTTCACACAGTCATACTTTTCATAAGTACTGATGGGTCACCGAATGTCTTCAGTTTAGCACCATACTTTTGTGCTGTAAAATCATTAAAAAGAGAAGTCCAAAAGTAATGACACATTTCAATTTCAGACTTCAAAATCCTCACAAGATCATTAACAATGCTGATGCAAAAAATGTTTGATTATACCAGCCGTCTAACTTTCTAAGACCAATATAAGTCAAAGGTACAACTGCTAAATCAACATCACAAATGCAGATATACTAAGCACTAAGTCAACTATGCACCCTGAGCATCAAATACAAATGTTATGAATCCCTGAATCTAAAAGACAACAGGAATATGGCACAGTTATCATCAATTGCACAGGGTGTTGTGTGTGTGAGTGGGGGGGGGGGTGCCTAGGCTGACACAAAAGGTAGTGAGTGTGCATGAATAAGAAAGAGAAGCAGGCAGACATTTTGATAAAGTAACAAATAGCCAATGAGAAAAAATTAGCTTTAAGCTTCATGGCTGAAACATGTAACTGTTGTGTGTGTCTCTGTATGGGTCCTCCAGGCAAAATTGGTGTGTGAGTGTCTGCATGAACACAGGCAAGCTCTGTGCTAGCTCTACATCTTGGTATTTCAAACAGGTTTGAGCTGTGCATGGTGGAGGTGGCAGTTTATTGTTGTCATACCCGATCATGAGAACTGACTCTGCCAGGAGTTACACTAGCAGATCCATGCCCACAGTCAGATGCACTGATGTCTGCTGGATGAGTTTCCCTCATGAGGATGCTCAGGACTATGACCCCATGGCCTGCCATGTCTAGGTGTGGACACCTCAACCACTGACAAAGCAGTGGAGGTATTCCCACTATGACAGCATGACTAGGCATGGCCATGTCAGCTAATAGCAGATAATCTGGCTGACCTATGCCCACAAGGATGCCATCCCTCTCCAAGTGGAGGTTCTATCACAGACACTGCACATTCCAGTGTGTTATTCATCCTATCCATTGAATCGTCAACACAGTGGAATCAGTCATGCATGTCAGCTTGTGCCACATATACAACCCTAAGCATTTCTTTGAAAGATCTAAAGGAACATGCCTGTGCCTCCATGATGGCCCTAAACATACATTGAGTGGCACGGGAAGACACACCTGGATTACATGGAAAATTGACAACAGGCCTCCTCTGAGCACCCCTAGCAACAATCTTGTGTGGCACCTAGCCCACACTTTGGCTATGGCCAGAGTCAACAGGCACTGAAGCCACTGTAACCACACTTCCCTGATCGAGTATCTCACCCTTCCCTGTCCAATACCTGAGGGCTTACTGGAATAGTTTGGCATAGGCCTACTGGCTGTGTCCGATGGAATTACAGGGGATGATTGAATGTCAACCTTAGTGTCAGATTCAATCCTCTGCACCCATAATTGTGCATCTGTTTGGCCACCATCATCATCAGAGTCTGATGATACTCTGACATCAGGTGGTAAGAGTCCTATATGTTCATTGTCAGGATCACCTGTGATAATAAGCAACAAACACTGGAAATAAATTAATAGCTACACTACTATAGTAAAACATATGCTAATGTACTAAAAGTGATGCCACTACTACAGACAGTATAGCAATACACACAAAATTCCTGACATTCATATCACACATATGGATGAAAATTATTTATTTCAAAGAAGATATTTGGCTTACCATGTGCAGTTGATGCTATGCTTCCCATGGATGATGGTCCTGGAAGACGTTAATCAAAAGTTAAGTACAACATCATAACAATTAAAAGTAATACAGGGGTTAAATGTTGTTGCCCTTTACATGTCCATTAACTATATCTTCAACAAGAACTTGGGAAGATAAGTCCAACCTAAGCAAGTGCAAGCAATCAGAATGTGTTGCTAACTGCAGCAATCTACAATCCACCCAACCAATTTATTGTTAACCAGAATTAATATATTGCTGTAAATATTTTACTATACAAGAGTATTTAACAATTGAGATACATAATCCTACCTGGAAGTTCCTCCTGGGGCAAACTTGCTGTCCATGAAACAGTAGCACCAATGTCAAGGACATGCTGTTCTGTACTTTCCTGAGAGCTATCTGGATCCCTGACAGTGGACAGCAACTCCTCATTTACTGCTAGTGGGGACTCTGTAGCAGGGCCTCCCAGGTACCCATACAATGATGGGCCACTTCTGCTGCTCTCCTCCATGTAGATGAGATCACATCAGTGGTCCTATGGTACACCTGATCATACGTTCTGCTTTGGCCACCAATAGCATTCAAATCAGCAACTCTTTGCTGCCAAATTTGGATTCTGCTTGACATATCTCCATGTTCCCTCTCAAGCAAAAAGACACCAAGTCACCTAAAAGCATTCACAATGGCATGACTCCTAGGGTCACTGAAGGGGGTTGGGGACTGAGATGTCTGGGGTTTATAGTCCTACGTGACCTAAAACACAACAGAAGTATAATACCCATAGGTATCATGAAACTAAAAAAATTCCTGTTTCCAGATAAAACAGAAAAGGTAGAATTTCACTATTATCCACTCGAGAATCATAATACAGTCAAGATATCTGAAATATGAGCAACAGGAATTCTGTGGTTGTAACATATTACATTCACACACAAAGCAAGGTTGAATGCAAAAAAAGGAGATTAGCAATAGCAATACATCCTTTATTAGGCCAAAACAGAAATGCAGTGTTGCTCCCCCACCACCAAAAGAAAGGGCAAATGACACATTTTGCTAACAAACCATTAGTGAAATGCTAAAATTGCTTTAAAAAACTGTCCCTGAAACATGTCTACAGATTTAACACAGAACATTCCATTTTAAGCTACTGCCAATCATGTATACCTGTAAAATGCTTTAATAAACACATTCATTCCATCAGTACACTTTTAAGTAATGCATACAGATAAAAGTAGCATTTACTAATTAATCTATTATATAATATCAAACAGATTTTTCTTAATGACATTTCAACATATTCAGTATATAACTGAAAAATGCAAGCATACCTTCCTAAGGTCAGTAGTTTTCTGTGCAGATACCTCACAAAGTAATATCCTCTTCTGTGTACTCCATTAGAATAAGTCTCCTCAAGTTCAGGTTCCATAGCTACATGGTTGGCTTTTTATGGTGTAGACTCAGTGCTGTGAGCATGATGAATATGCACATGAGGTGTGAATTCATTAGAAATGCTAAATCCCAAATACTTGGCTCTGTGTTTCAGATGTAAACATAGTGCAGACACTTCCACAGCATCTCTTGCTAATGAATTGCAACTGTGAATGATTATTGGTAAGGCAAGGGAAAACAAAACAGCAATGCAGACTTCCCTACCTCCAGTGCATGTGTCAGGTTACATTTACAAAGTGTAGAATTAATTTTATCAAGGATGGAAATTAAAGTAAGCAGCACACAATTCACAGGTTCTGTTCATTAACATCTAACCTCCCTTCTTTTGTTAACAACTGTATATTATTTTCATTTAATATCCTCGCACATTTTAAGGACACTGATATAGAATGCCTTTAAGACTGCATGTCTCAGATTACTGGTCAGATAAGACAAGCATGAGCAACAAACAAAAAGTGGTACGAGAGGGCTGCATTTTTGCAACCAGTAGTCATAAATGGTTGTGTGATCACTCACTACACCACATCCAAAATCAACACATGTACAACTTACTGCCAAATGATTTGTTAGTACTGTGGATGATGTTGCAGTTGGTTGTATGTAGAAGGATTTCAGTTCCCTGCTGCAAAGCTGTTTGGGTGGCAAAGAAGGATAAGGCACCCTTACTGTGTTCTGAAGGTTTATTGAAGTGAGTTTTAATCCAGACCTATCTAAAAATATTTCATGTGTAGTAACAAACATTTTGTAGGGTGATTTCAACTACTTTTCCCTTTTAATTTTTTTTTAATTTTTATTTTGCCAGTGTGTGAACAGTGTATGGCATAGTGCAAAAGTGGGAAACAGAGAAAATGAATACCAGGTTTGGCTGTGCTTATCTCGCTTGCATGGTGTTTAGCAGTGTGCAAACCAGGAATAGTGGTCCATACAGGAAGCAAGCAGAACACCCACAGACAGGGTGTCTGTAAAAGTGTAAAGATCAAAAAGGATACATTGTTGCAATATTTTTCAATCTTGCAATGCCTCTAAGAAATGATAAGCTGCAGTTAGCAAGGTTACCCAGCACCTGCAGCCATTGAACACATGCTGACATGATGCAGACAATTACTGGAAATTAATACATTCAATTAGTTCTGTTGAACACTGCACACACATGCTAAGTGGTGTTATGCAGTGGTTAACACAGAGTACTTAAGAATAAGTAGGAAATTATGAAACCATCATGTAACTAGTTCAGTGGCAGTAGGTGTAAGTGCAGGGCTGCCGTACATATGGTCATGGGTTCTAATACAGGCTATTCAACACATTTTTACTTTCCTTCCATATCCAAATATATCCATTCTCACAGTACTTTAGATAGTGGAGCTGATATGAATTATATGTATGAGGGATAAGACACCCTTATTGTGTTTTCAGATGTATGACTGAGGGTATACTGTTTACTTTATTTCTGTAAATATAATTCTGCTGTCTGGACATGGATGGCCTTCACATTTAAAAAAGACACATATACAACTGGATATATCTGCAAGATTCTTGTCAGGTCACACACATAAATGTGTAAGACCTCAAACTGCCACTTGTCTTTATGAATGATTCCTGCTTATATGTAAGCAATACTTCTTCTGTGGCAAAGATGGAAATTCACTGATGTGGAAGAAAATGTTTTGCCCCTTATGCCTATGTTTGAATCCCCCCACAGTAAAAAGCAATTTTACCAGTGTAAAAATCCAAAAACATATGTGTCAGGTCATGACATTTATGCCTCCAGTGTATGTCTACAAACTTAACTCAACTAACAGTTACCTTCCAATTTTCAATATATATTTCCAAGCTACAACAGAAAACACCCCTCAAACTAAGACCAAATGTCAGACTAACCTTCCACTTTAAAAAAAAAATTCTAAACCTCTTGTCACTGCTGCTATCTGCTTAACATCGCACAACCATATATAGCATCATTGCTTGGGTTTGCGCACTACCAGTAAATGTGATAACAGGAATTGGTGGGAAATCATTGGTTGCCATTGCTCTAGTTTGGGTGTTAAATATGTCTGGAGTTAGTGGGGAAACAGTCCAGTTTAGGCACAGAGGTTGGGTGTTAAGGAGTCCAGAATATTTATTGGACTCCTGGTAAAGCACCTCAGTCAAAGGCTTTTGGAGGGGGACTGTTCCCAGTACAAATCTAAGGCTTGGAGTAGTTTAGCTCAGGATGTATCCAGTGTCACTGGCATACCACAGAGTGGAAAACAGTGCAGGCATCATTTTAATGACCTACGGAGGTGCAAAACAGATACCCTCAACCAATGGTTGACTGAATTCCAAAGTACTGACATCCCACTTTTGTGTAAGTATAATAATAAGACATTTGTAATACACAGAAAGCTAAATATAAGCAAGAATGGTATGCATAATGCTCTTCTGTTGTATTCTGTTCTTTCCACAGCTAATGATGAAATAGAGTTTAATTGCAAGACTAATTACATAGCAAAAGAGAAGTATTGTTGTAGCTTTAAAAGTTAAAAATGGATTTTTTTTTGAACAGCTGTAGCAAATTGAGCATGCATATTTTAAATGCAAAAGCAAGTATGCATGCATTGGTCTGTAGCACAAACCAACTTTAGGAGTCAAATATAAGACTGTAATCAAAGCTTGTGGGTTTACATATATATATATATATATATATATATATATATATATATATATATATATATATATATACATTTTTTTTTTTTTGGTGGCATTTTGAATCTGCTTCAATCGACTGTTTAAAATGTTGACGCTAAATGTGGAAGTTGGAATGCCAAAAAGTAAAATGAACTGAAAATGAATACATTGACAGCCATGGTTCGATGTATTCAACATAGCAGGAGGTGATGTCACTCACCTCCTGCTATGCACATTAACATACCACTAAACTGTACAGTCAATGGTACATTAATTCTACTTTTTTGCATGGGGCTACTCCCACCTGCAATCCCCACACCCCTTGCACATTGAATATACCAACTCCGAGACTGCACTTCAGTGAGGAAATGGGCTAATTCCCTGTTCCTCACTGAACCGCATTCCCCCTGTACAATGTCAAACGCAAATGTTCAAATTACACTAACCGTTCACTGTAGTAGAGTCGATTGATTTGAGTTTGACATTCTGCCATCTTGAAAACTGCAAGTCTTCCATATGCCAGACGACCGATGCAGTTTCAAGATTTTCAGTGTAAATCTATATATACACACATGTGTATATATATATATATATATATATATATATATATATATATATATATATATATGGGTCTACTTTTCTTTATCAAAATTTCAGAATCTCAAACAGAAAAGTAAAACCCCACTTCTGCGAAACTGCATTACATTGAAAGTGCACTTTCACAAAAGCTGATTCACCAAATCGGAAACAAAAAATAAAAAAACTATTGTAAACACTGTTTTGCAGGGGGGCAAGCCCCCCACACACCCCCTACTTAAATATATTAACTCTGAGATCGCACTACAGTTTGGAAAAGGATATATTTCCTTATCCTCACTGTAACATGCTTCAGCGAATCTTCTATCGTGAAAGTGCACTTCCAATGTAGTGTATTTTCGATTAAGTGGTTTCTATCTTTTGTTTCTCGATAAAGTGTGTTTTCGACATATATACATATACATATACAACAATGCATTTCTTTAATAATATTACATAAAATTAAACTCTGTACAAGTGCCACAAATGCCCTGCTGTTAACTGTAATCTGTATAACTGGACCAAGCATATGTGCAATATGTGTATATTACAATGACTACTTTCAGCAATCTGTAGTTACAGTGTGCAGTTGTTAGGACATATACTTAAATGTAATACTTCAGCTAAAATAGTTGGATAATTGTGTTAATGTGTTGCATGTCATACATAATAATAATAATACTCATGTTATCTCTTTTTTTTTCCTCTTACCACAACCCTTATCTTTTATTTTTTTCCATAATAAATCTTTATTGTTATATTATTTTCAAACACAAGTAAGAACAAAAATAACATATATTCACAAATCAAGCATTAACTAATATCACTAATAACCACACTCTATATACAATATTTAAAAGAATGCGTCCATGTAATACAGTTAAATATAAAAAAGCATAAGAATAAATGCAAGTAATAGACATTTTATTACTAAATTCTCTCCACACACATAAATAATTATTAATATTTCCAAGTTGAAAATACTATGCTAGTATAATATTAAAAATATGTTCCCAAATTTTTGGATTATTAACATTTTTATTTTGTGGGTTTAATAGTAATTTATGAGCCAATATATGTTTTGTCACTAGAACTCTAAAGTTCTGCCATGAAGTTTTAGATGGGTCTAACCAATTTAAAGCTATATAAAGCTTCATTAATAGAAAAATATTAATATATATAATAATTTGTGATTTAGGGATCTCTCTTGGGGGAATATGCAGAATCATAAATTTCCATGATAACGTTGTACTCTGGTAACTGCAAGTAATAGACAGTTGATTACTAAATTATCACCACACACATAAATAATTATTAATATTTCCAAGTTGAAAATACTATGCTAGTATAATATTAAAAATATGTTCCCAAATTTTTGGATTATTAACATTTTTATTTTGTGGGTTTAATAGTAATTTATGAGCCAATATATGTTTTGTCACTAGAACTCTAAAGTTCTGCCATGAAGTTTTAGATGGGTCTAACCAATTTAAATCTATATAAAGCTTCATTAATAGAAAAATATTAATATATATAATAATTTGTGATTTAGGGATCTCTCTTGGGGGAATATGCAGAATCATAAATTTCCATGATAACGTTGTACTCTGGTAACCCACCTTCTGAAGTTGGATCTTAAGGGAATTCCAAAGTTTGAAAATACATTTACAACTCCAGAACATATGAAGAAGATCAGCTGGTTGATTCTTACAGTATGGACAAGTTGGTGAATTTTTGGGATTAAATTTATGCAGGGTAAGACGTGTATAATATGCATTGTTCCAAATCATCAACTGGGTATATATTAATTTTTGAAGAGAAGTAGATTTGATGGTCTAGCCAATTGATTTTAAAATATTACTTCTATCTGTCAGTAAGATTTTCTCTTCCCAGTAGTTTGATAACAACATTTTATAATGAAATTGAAATTCTTTAATTAATTGATTTGCTGTTGTGATATATTTAAGATCCTGTTGGAGAGCTTGCCACAGCAAAGAGCATCTATTAATAGCCTCTTCTTCCGGTTTAAAACTTTTAAAATAGCTTATAGTGAATTCTCTAATTTGTCTCAGAATAACCAGATAATTTTTAGGTAAGTTATGTTCTTGTCTTATTTGGTTGGCCAAACTGTCAAGATGTTTATATATATCAATCAAAGTTAGATTAACTATCAGTGGAAACTTGTTGAGATCAATTAGTTGATTATTCAATTTTAAATTAGGATTCTTATAAAGGGTTGAAAAACCATCATATGTTGAACCAAATCTAATGAATAAAATAAATTATGTAAAGAGAGTATGTTCATTTTGATGTGTTCAATTATCCCATAGAATTTCAACGTATCCTTACCTAAAAAAAGTATTGCTTTAGGATTGATATTTAACTTTAGAATATATTTATAATTCAGAACTACCCAAGGTGGTGTCCACTTAGTATTATTTATATCATAATTGGCAATTCTTAAAATTCTATTAGAATTTACAATTAAATAATACATTTCAAAATTAGGTAATTCCAGTACTCCTCTATTTTTTGGGGTCATTAATTTATCATAAGATATCCTGGTTTTCTTTGGTTCCCAGATGAATTTAGCCAATTCTTTATGAATCCGTTTAAAAAACGACTTTGAAAGTAATAAATTGGCTGACCTAAAAATGTACAGTAATCGTGGTAATATGTTCATTTTGATAATTGAAACTTTTTCTAATATTGGCAGTCGTAAATTTTTCCATCTCCCAAAATCAGAAATTATTTGTTCCCAGATTGCTTTAATATTATTATTATAAAAGTCTTTATTATCAGTAGAGAGAACTCAATACCTAGATATTTAATATTTTCTTTAAATGATACCTGTCCCACTAAGGGCAATAACGAAAAGGGTTTGGGTGTCTTTAAAGGGAAGATATTGTTTTTTTTTCAAGTTAATTTTATAATTAGACACTTTTGAGAACTCATTAACAGCCTTCAATAATTTTTCAGTATCTGATAATGGAGATGCACAATAAATGCTAAGATCGTCAGCAAAAGCTGCCATTAATATTTTAGTTCCATAAATTATTGGGACATTATGATAAACATTTTGTTTAATATATAAAAACAATGGTTCAACATAGATATTAAATAATAAAGGGGACAAAGGGCAACCCTGGCGTGTTCCAGTCTTAATCTGTATTCTTTTAGAGAAGTTTTTATTAATATACAATGTAATATAGGGATTACTATATAATATTTGTAACATTTGGACAAACTCATGTGATATATTAAAATACGGTAAAAGATCAAACAAGAAATTTGTATCAACCCTATCAACGGCTTTCTGCGCATCAATTATAAGGGCATAAATATTTAAATTATTTTGCTTAGCATGCTCTAACATAGTATGTAGTGTGAGTATATTATCACTGGTTTGTCTACCTGCCATAAAACCAGTCTGTTCTTTAGAAATTATATGAGTCATGATTTTCTTCAGTCTAGATGCTATAATAGAGGTTAAAATTTTCATGTCTACATTTATTAATGATATCGGTCTATAATTATCCGGATTTTGAGGATCTGAATTGGCTTTATGTATAAAAATAGTTTTTAAGGCATTACGGTGTGGATCATTAATTTTATTCCTAATTATGTAGTTAAACACAACTGAAAGTATCTTACCAAAAATATCTGCAAATTTTTTATAAAATTCCACTGTCAAGCCATCAGGACCTGGTGATTTATGTGATTTCATATGCTGAATTACATATACTATTTCTTCTTCAGATATCGGTTTAACCAAGTCATTTTGAATGTCCTCTCCTATTGTTGGAAACTTAATTGACTGTAGAAATTGTTTATAATGCCTGTTAGGGGTCATATCCTTTTGTCCAGCATAAATATTAGTGTATATTTTCTCAAAGATATTAAGAACCTCCTCAGTTTTAGAATATATTTTATTATTAAATTGTATTTCCGAAATCTGCATGATTGGTTTTGTTTGATGATCCTTATCTTTTTTTTACATTTATGTGTCATCAAAATGTCTCCATGTCATCCATCTATAGAAATCACTAAATGCTTCATAGCACAGCAAGTTCGGCCAGCCCCAGTGGATCAGCCTGCCCCTGTTCCACCAGCTACAGCTCTGATGGCCAGCACATCTGGGACCCAACCTGGCAGCATTGTCTCTGCTGCTTCTGCACTACCTGTGTCCTCAGGTAGAGCTACCCCAGCAGATGGTGCTGTGGTACCCTCTGGGAGCAGTGACAGAGGTGGGGATTTCATCACCCACCAGGAAATGCCAGGGTTGGTGCATAGGCTTGTGCACCACACCATTGGTGTATGCCTATGCCAGATGGAGTGGCTGCTCTCCCACATGATACATAGGAGGAGAAGATATCAAGCACTCCAGCCACCAGCAGAGTAAGGGGACAGTGATGACAGTCCAGTGGATGAATACAAGATTCTCATTGTCTCCATGTTTGATGGGCATGAGCCCGAGTTGTCCCCTCCCTCACCCTAATTATAGTGTCTTCCAACCCTTTGTGTCCTTCACCATTCCTGTGTCTTGCCTTGTTGGCTTGCTTGTTTACAATTGGTTCCTCACCTACCAAAATTACCTGACCAAGAACTATCAATCTCCCTTTCCAAGCATTCCTCTCTTACTCATCATCGTCATTCAGCTGTTCTCATTAGGGGTCGCCACAGTGGATCACCTGTTTCCATTTCTTCCTGTCCTCTGCATCTTGCTCTGTCACACCAACCACCTGCATGTCCTCTCTCACCACATCCATAAACCTTATCTTAGGCCTTCCTCTTTTCCTGTTACCTGGTAGCTTCATCCTTAGCATCTTTTTCCCAATATACTCAGCATTCCTCCTCAACACATGTCCAAACCAATGTAATCTTGCCTCTCTGACTTTGTCTCCAAACCTTCCAACCTGGGCTGACCCTCTAATATACTTATTCCTAATCCTATCCACCCTCGTCACACCCAGTGCAAATCTTAACATCTTTAACTCTGCCACATCCAGCTCAAACTCCTGCCTTTTTGTCAATGCCACTGTCTCCAACCCATATAACATAGCTGATCTCATTACCCTCTTGTAGACCTTCCCTTTCACTCTTACAGGTACTCATCTGTCACAAATGACTCCTGATACTTTTCTCAACCTACTCCATCCTGCCTGTACTCTCTTCTTCACCTCTCTTCCACACTCACCGTTACTCTGAACGATTGATCCCAAGTATTTAAACTCATCCACCTTCACCACCTCTACTCCTTGCATCCTCACCCTATTCACCCTCTCATTCACACACATATATTCTGTCTTAGTCCTGCTGAACTACATTCCTCTTCTCTCTAGAGTATATCTCCATTTCTCCTGGGTCTCCTCCACCTGTTCCCTACTCTCACTACATATCACAATGTCATCTGCAAACATCATAGTCCATGGGGACTCCTGTCAGATCTTGTCTGCCAACCTATCCATCACCATTGCAAATAAGAAAGGGCTCAGAGCTGATCCTTGATGTAACCCCAACTCCACCTTAAATGCATCCATCACTCCTACTGCAGACCTCATCGCTGTCACACTACCCTCATACATATCCTGTACCACTCTTACATACTTCTCTGATACTCCTGACTTCCTCATACAATACCACAACTCCTCTCTAGGCACCCTGTCATATGCTTTCCCTAAGTCTACAAAAACACAATGCAACTCCTTCTGACATTCTCTGTACTTCTCCATCAACACTCTCAGAGCAAAAATCGCATCTGTAGTGCTCTTTCCCGGTATGAAACCATACTGCTGTTTACTAATAATCACGTCCCTTCTTAACCTAGCTTCCACTACTCTTTCCCATAACTTCATGCTGTGACTGATTAATTTAATCCCTCTGTGGTTACTATAGCTCTGCACATGACCTTTATTCTTAAAAATCTGTACCAAAACACTTTTTCTCCATTCCTCAGGCATCCTCTCACTTTCTAAGATTTCATTAAACAATCGGGTTAAAAACTCCACTGCCATTTCACCTAAACAACTCCATGCTTCCACGGGTATGTCATCTGGGCCAACAGCCTTTCCATTCTTCATTCTCTTCATAACTATCCTTACTTCCTCCTTGCTAATCCATTGTACTTCATGATTCACTATCCCTACATCATCCAACCTTCTCTCCCTCTCATTCTCTTCATTCATCAACCCCTCAAAGTACTCTTTCCATCTCCACAACACACTCTCCTCGCTTGTATGTTTCCCTCATTATCCTTTATCACCTTTACTTGCTGCACATCTTTCCTAGCTTGGTCCCTCTGTCTAGCCAATTGATAAAGGTCCTTTCCTCCCTTCTGCACATTCCTGCATTATGTTCCCTTTGTTCTTCCCCCTGCTTGCTCTCCATTTCACTAATTTCTAGTCTACCCCATTTTAACACCTATAATCTAGTCAAAAAATAGAATCACACGCAGAACACATAAATACCAGAAAAAGCAGTAGATCCCTTCACTTTTGGCCTCTGTGTTTGCACAGAGTTTGGCATTGTGCACCAATGACAATAGTTGGTGAGTGACTTTGCAATGTTGTGGTTAGCTCCATGCAATGCTGCTTAACCCTGCTACACTACATCAACACAGACTAACACATGTGGAATGTACTATAAAGAATAACACCATTACATTATTTCTGTTTATTTAAAAGTATTACATACACCTGGATTCAAACCCAGTATCATCTAGGCTCAAAAAGACATGTATCAATGCCTTTATACCTGCTGCCATTGTGGCTAAGCAGCAGGTGTGTTTCTTACACTTAATACTAACTCTCAGAATTTTAGCAATGAGTCTTGCATTTGTGTACTGCTTAATTACATGCAAACAAGGAAAGTAATGAAAATGTGTATCTTGCATGCACAAATGCTTTGCCAACTGTTGTGCAAACCTGCTGCTTGCTGCTGAGCTATGCAAAGTCACTATTAACATGTGTTAGTGTTGTTTACTGTCCATTTCCTCTTCATACCATGAAACTATGTGTGGAAACATAAACGTAGGTCTCTTTCTAACAATATGTCACATATTTAAAATGCAACCATGTGTTGCTTACCCCCATGTACTGCAATCCTGATCTCTCAGTAGTTGTTCACAAATATATCAACTACAATACATAAATTAATAACAAATGGTGTGTGATATGCATTGCAAATCAGTCTGGTAAGATGCAGAATTAGAGCTATCATCGCAGTTGAGCATGCCTATACATCCATCAGCTGACCTTGGGAACTATTGACCATAAGCCTAACCAGCCTTATCTGCAAGACTATGGAAAGAATTCTCATGGAACTTATCCACAAGGACATAGGTGACCTTCAAACTCTTGACCTGACCCACTTTAGTTTTGTCAGGGGTAGATCTTGCTTCTTTGATAATGTTGCCAAATCCCTGGATGAAGGAAAAACAGTACATACTGCCTGTCTTGATTTAGACAAGGCTTTTGACAAAATCCCACATTCATGTATCATAGAAAAACTCTCCCATCTGAGGATTAACTCAAACATTACTAGATGGGTAGCCAACTGGATCACTGACAGAACACACGCTGTCAAGGTTTGGGATTCCACCTCCACCAGTGCACCAGTTACCAGTGGAGCACCACAAAGATTTGTGCTGGGCCCCCCTACTAATTGGAAACCATTTCTCTGAAGTCCAGGCAATGGTAGATGGGCTGTGGCTTACCAAGTTTGCAGATGACTGTAAATTGGGTGCAATCATACAGAGTTCCCCAACAATGTAAACATATTATAGAAATGGCTGACACAGACAAATGATTGGTGCTAAACTGATGGACTGAAACTTAATGTAAAAAAAAATGACTCGTAGTCCTTTTTGGTAATGAAGACGCTTTGTCATTATTCTAAACTATACGGATTATTACGTAATCTCTATTTTATCAGCTTTACTATGCGCAAGCTGGGCAGTGAAGACTGGTTGTCATCCTGCTCCAACATGAATTGCTGTTGTAAATAATATTGATTAGGCGACTCTGCCGGTTATGATGTATATGAATGGTAGTATGGCTGCTTATGATGTAAACAAACTGCATGTTTTTAAAAGATTTTTCATACAAAATTCTTTGATACATGGTAAAGTACATTTAGTCAATTTGAACATGTGATATAGATCGTAGAAAAGTGTATTATAGCATAAACAGTTTATTTTCATTTCTCATTTTTATTTTATATTGAATTTTAGCGCCAACTGCAGTTGCTAACAATATTGAACAGGCAACTTGGCCGAACGTGATACTTATGAGGAAAAGCGGCCGCTTATGATGTTCAAGAATTGCACTTTTTAATGTTAGGGTTTAGCAAATTTAGTGCATTTTAACATGTGACGCAGACCGCAAAGATGTGGACCAATACATAAGCATATAATTATAAATATAATTATACTGCGTTCACTATATACTTCAATTTTAACTTAATTTATTTTAAGCTTCGAATATCTTATCAAAGCTTTTAGGCGTACGTAAAGTTTTGCCAATGCCTGTTATGTGCAACTATTATCACTAAGACAGATTGTATGACTAGAGGTACATTGACTAAATAGCACTACCTCTATTTTAATCTATATTGTAAGCTGTAAATAAGGAACAGCGGATTTGAATAGTAAGCATTGCGTCTCTATTGGCGCATACATTTTATATTAATTTTGGAAAGTTTCAAATAGTACTGACAATGTGTTCATAAAGTTATGTTTGTTTTTATGTATATGACTTTAAGGGAAGATTGTTTGTGATTGGCCAAAATGCCAGCTACGTGATTTAAAAAGCTGTTTGTGAATGGGTTCTTGTTGTTTGTCTGATGAAGCGGCGATATACAGCCGTGAAAGCGCTTACGAAATAAAATTTTTTCTTTTTTATATATATTCATGTATTGACGGATTTTGTATGCTGCCTATAGTCATTTGGATATATGCTGGTTACAAGGATATGCTATTTTGAAGTGAAATGAGCGTTTGTTTCAACGAACAATTTGATGACTGCTACCATTTATGAGTTTACGGCAAGCCGTTTTTGGATGGAATAGTTAATATAATAAATGCACATCTTTCTGGTTTTCAACAGCAGGAAGTGATAGAATGAGAGTCCTGTTCAAGTGAGTAATTAATGGACTATTGCATTTTGCAATTCTACAGTTATTCTTCGTAGGAACCAGTATAAATAGAACCTGTTGTTCCATCAAGTTCTACTATAGACGACCTGATTTTGGCTCCATAGGGTGTTGTCATTATACATTTTGGGGACTTTGTTATTACTACATATATGTATATATGTATATATATATATATATATATATATATATATCTACACACACACACACACACACACACACATATATATAATTTTATATATATATATATATGTATATATATATATATATATATATATATATATATATATATATATATATATGGCTGCTGAGAGACATTCTGTCCAGCCTACAGAGCAGACTTGGACCCTACTCTAATGGGAATGGTATTCATCCACAAATCAAATTGGAAAAGAATAACTTGC
Source organism: Protopterus annectens (assembly GCF_019279795.1). Classification (NCBI taxonomy): domain Eukaryota; kingdom Metazoa; phylum Chordata; order Ceratodontiformes; family Protopteridae; genus Protopterus; species Protopterus annectens. The sequence goes on from NC_056735.1 coordinate 430,388,195, forward strand.
TCCAGGGATCTCAACCTAGCTTGTGACATAAACATGCTGGAGAGACAGCTATATCTCCCAGCAATTGACACTCCTCTGGAATAGGCTCTCACTCCATGTGAAGCAGAGCTCCTCAATGACCCTATTCAAGTGTAACATTGACAACTAGATAGGCGACCATAAATTCACCCCAGGGGTGGCATCTATGTTCTTCAAGTAAAGGGGCAGTTGGAGCTGATCAGAAAATTGCTCTGCTAGCAATGACCATCTAATTATGGTAAATAAGGTTACTCAGGTTTTAACATGGCTAGGCATGTACAGGCTCTAGGGCCATTATCCTTGAAACATTCTATTAACCTATGGAAGCATCCCAACATCTTCTGTCCAACATCTTTTGCTGATGTCATCCACTGTAAGTTGTCCTGCAGCCTTGTAAAAATCAGACTTGTGTTGTGGCACTTGCATTAAGTACTGAGCTCTGTTGTCTATGTATTTAGAGAGGTAGGGGATTCTGTTCTGACTACAGTCAACTGTGTGTGTGTGTGTGTGTGTGTGTGTGTGTGTGTGTGTGTGTGTGTGTGTGTGTTTGTCTATCTAGCCAGAAGAGCAGAAGTGTGTATCCTACCAGTTATCACTCCAATCCCATGTATTGACAGTATTTTTACACTTCCACATGCCTACACATCCATTTCATGCAGGCCTCCCAACATTTTCTCTCCAACATCCACTGCTGATGTAATCCACTATAAGTTGTCCTTCAGCCTTGTAAAAGTCAGACTTGTGCCATGACGCTTGCATAAAGTAGTGGGATCTGTAATGTGTGTACTTAGGTTGAGGGTTTTGTTCTCACCACAGTCAACTGGGGTGTGTGTGTGTGTGGGTGTGTGTGGGTGTGTGTGTGTGTGTGTGTGTGTGTGTGTGTGTGTGTGTGTGTGTGTGTGTGTGTCTGTGCAGTTGCTTGACATTAGAGAGCCTTTTTATACAGCATGTGGGATATTGCTATTGCCATGTTCTCTTCACCAAACACTGCTGATGTCATCAGCTAAACACTGTTGTCTGAAACACTGCAAGTCAGACTTGAACTGTGGAACTTGCCTTAAATACAGATTGACTCAAATACTTAGATAGGGATTCTGTTCTCACTGCAGTCAACTGTTGTGTGTGTGTGTGTGTGTGTGTGTGTGTGTGTGTGTGTGTGTGTGTGTGTGTGTGTGTGTGTGTGTGTGTGTGTGTGTGTGTATGGGTGTATGTGTGTGTGTGTTTGTGTTTTTGTGTGTGTGTGTATGTGCACCCGTGTGTGTGCACACATTTTCTTGACATTAGAGAGATCTTTTTACACCATATTGTGAGATACTGTTATTACCATATTCTCCTCACCAGACACTGCTGTTGTCATCGCCTATATCTGATTTGTGGATGTGCACTAATCCCACCAAGGCAGGGTCAGAGACTGACCTGACGTTCAGGCAGAAGTCACCTCATCTATACTCTATAGATTACAGTGACATGGCTTTCTGTCTGTCCACATATGTCATGACATGGTTTGTAGGCCCTGTGTTTCCTTGGTGAGAAACCCCAGTGGTCTCTACATTTACTGCATGTATCTGGTGAGGTACATTGAAAAGGGAGAATTATACTCTGTTAGTGTTCTGATGAGGTTTGAGTACAGTGCTGTTATATAATCCTCAGATCTGAATATGATGGCATGACTTATGATGTGCACAACATAGGCTTTCAATACCACCGTGGTTATTTGGTGGTTGAAGTTCAGATTGCTATCTATGTGTATTCCAGCTCTTGCATCACTGGGTTTCAGCATACTGGGAGTAGTATCAATATTGTAATTAGCAGGGAATTCCACTTTGCAGAGGGAGAAAATAAAGACACATTTTTGCATTTATTTGTATGCCGTGTGGCTTTGTCACCAAATATTTTTCCATGTTATCCCCTCCTGTAGTATATCATCACTGGTGGACTGAATTATTGTATCAAATATGCAAGAATTTGCAAACATGGAAAGCCAAAGGCTGTATACTTTAGCCTGAACTATTGAGAAATAGATTCCAAACAGTAAAGAACCAAGCACAGATCCCAAGGTTATGCCATTCGTGACAGCTCTACTGGTACAGGTTGCTTCACCAACTTTTACAGTATGTTTTGTTGGTGAGCCAAGTGGTTACCCATCTAATAATGTAAGGGTTAATTCCCACCAGAGAGAGTTTCTGAATGATACCTGCATGGGACATTGTGTCCAAAGCTTAGGCCAGATTAAGATAGGCAGTATGCACTGTCTTACCTGCATCCAGGCCTATCACACAGAATCAGTAGGCTTTGACAACATCACATCACCTATAGCATGACTCAGCATATGCACCTTTCTGACATGGATGAATACACACTTTAACCCACCCACCACACAGACTATATTCCTGTAAAAGGGTGTACATCAACATGCATCCATCTGACTTGGGTGGGGGGTAGCACATGATACATGTATAGACACATCTTGGCTCTCCTCATCTGTGAGGTAGAGCGACAAGTCATGTACCTTTTCTAAATGGACACTAGTAATATCCCAGCTATGTGCAACAGACCTTTGTGAGTTGTTAATGCCACATCATGTCTGTTACATCATGCCTGTTACATCTGTTTAATGTTCTCAAAGAAGTCATCGATGGCATGCATGATGACAACACCATCATCCTTTTGTACTTGACAAGCCCAAGGCATTTGACACAAACACACACTGAAGTATTCACTCAACACTGTCAGATATGGCCATAAACACTTATATCACCAAGTGGGTAGACCACTGTATCACATACATGGCATCTAAATGTGCTGAAATGTGGGATTTGACCTATATCTCAGGTCCAGTGATCAGTCCATACATCAGGGTTGTTTAATCATTCTGACATCTCGGCACAAATGCCTTCAAGGAGTATAACAAATCTAAAACCATCTGCCTAATATATACTAAATATAGCAATTAACACATCACTAATTAATAATTAAATTATTAATCAAACAAAAACATGCCAATTGCACTCCATATTAATTTCTTTAGGAGCTAAAGTATCAAACTTTAAAATATATACAGATTCTTTATAAAAAAGCTTGTTCTTTAAATTAGTCACCTCACCATAAAAATTGTCTGTTTTTTTCTAGAATAGTTCCCTACAAACTCGCAGACTTCATGCATTTTATAAAAATGTTCAGCCCCTGAACTCTATTTTCTGTTATTTTCTATATCACAAATGTGTTCCAACAACCTTACTTTAAATGCCCTCTTTGATTCACCAATATAAAATTTATTACAAGGGCATTTCAGGGCATTTGCCCTCTGTGTCACATCTAAAATAACTCTTGACTTTAAATTCTATACCACTGATATTATCAAAACTATAAATGAAAAGGAGATGTCAGAGTGACTAAACTTTTCTTAGTTACTGGCTTTGTAGTTTTTCCTTATATGTGTTGGTGGATTTGGAAATGTGTTATTGGTCCATATATCAGGACTGTCTGCTCAGAGCTGATCCTTGATGTAACCCCAACTCCACCTTAAATGCATCCATCACTCCTACTGCAGACCTCACCGCTGTCACACTACCCTCATACAAATCCTGTACCACTCTTACATACTTCTCTGATACTCCTGACTTCCTCATACAATACCACAACTCCTCTCTAGGCACCCTGTCATATGCTTTCCCTAAGTCTACAAAAACACAATGCAACTCCTTATGACATTCTCTGTACTTCTCCATCAACACTCTCAGAGCAAAAATTGCATCTGTAGTGCTCTTTCCCAGCATGAAACCATACTGCTGTTTACTAATAATCACGTGCCTTCTTAACCTAGCTTCCACTACTCTTTCCCATAACTTCATGCTGTGACTGATTAATTTAATCCCTCTGTGGTTACTATAGCTCTGCACATGACCTTTATTCTTAAAAATCTGTACCAAAACACTTTTTCTCCATTCCTCAGGCATCCTCTCACTTTCTAAGATTTCATTAAACAATCGGGTTAAAAACTCCACTGTCATTTCACCTAAACAACTCCATGCTTCCACGGGTATGTCATCTGGGCCAACAGCCTTTCCATTCTTCATTCTCTTCATAGCTATCCTTACTTCCTCCTTGCTAATCCATTGTACTTCATGATTCACTATCCCTACATCATCCAACATTCTCTCCCTCTCATTCTCTTCATTCATCAACCCCTCAAAGTACTCTTTCCATCTCCACAACACACTCTCCTCGCTTGTATGTTTCCCTCATTATCCTTTATCACCTTTACTTGCTGCACATCTTTCCTAGCTTGGTCCCTCTGTCTAGCCAATTGGTAAAGGTCCTTTCCTCCCTTCTGCACATTCCTGCATTACATTCCCTTTGTTCTTCCCCCTGCTTGCTCTCCATTTCACTAATTTCCAGTCTACCCCATTTTAACACCTATAATCTAGTCAAAAAATAGAATCACACGCAGAACACATAAATACCAGAAAAAGCAGTAGATCCCTTCACTTTTGGCCTCTGTGTTTGCACAGAGTTTGGCATTGTGCACCAATGACAATAGTTGGTGAGTGACTTTGCAATGCTGTGGTTAGCTCCATGCAATGCTGCTTAACCCTGCTACACTACATCAACACAGACTAACACATGCGGAATGTACTATAAAGAATAACACCATTGCATTATTTCTGTTTATTTAAAAGTATTACATACACCTGGATTCAAACCCAGTATCATCTGGGCTCAAAAAGACATGTATCAATGCCTTTATACCTGCTGCCATTGTGGCTAAGCAGCAGGTGTGTTTCTTACACTTAATACTAACTCTCAGAATTTTAGCAATGAGTCTTGCATTTGTGTACTGCTTAATTACATGCAAACAAGGAAAGTAATGAAAATGTGTATCTTGCATGCACAAATGCTTTGCCAACTGTTGTGCAAACCTGCTGCTTGCTGCTGAGCTATGCAAAGTCACTATTAACATGTGTTAGTGTTGTTTACTGTCCATTTCCTCTTCATACCATGAAACTATGTGTGGAAACATAAACTTAGGGCTCTTTCTAACAATATGTCACATATTTAAAATGCAACCATGTGTTGCTTACCCCCATGTACTGCAATCCTGATCTCTCAGTAGTTGTTCACAAACATATCAACTACAATACATAAATTAATAACAAATGGTGTGTGATATGCATTGCAAATCAGTCTGGTAAGATGCAGAATTAGAGCTATCATCGCAGTTGAGCATGCCTATACATCCATCAACTGACCTTGGGGACTATTGACCATAAGCCTAACCAGCCTTATCTGCAAGACTATGGAAAGAATTCTCATGGACCTTATCCACAAGGACATAGGTGACCTTCAAACTCTTGACCTGACCCACTTTAGTTTTGTCAGGGGTAGATCTTGCTTCTTTGATAATGTTGCCAAATCCCTGGATGAAGGAAAAACAGTACATACTGCCTGTCTTGATTTAGACAAGGCTTTTGACAAAATCCCACATTCATGTATCATAGAAAAACTCTCCCATCTGAGGATTAACTCAAACATTACTAGATGGGTAGCCAACTGGATCACTGACAGAACACATGCTGTCAAGGTTTGGGATTCCACCTCCACCAGTGCACCAGTTACCAGTAGAGTACCACAAGGATTTGTGCTGGGCCCCCCTACTAATTGGAAACCATTTCTCTGAAGTCCAGGCAAAGGTAGATGGGCTGTGGCTTACCAAGTTTGCAGATGACTGTAAACTGGGTGCAATCATACAGAGTTCCCCAACAATGTAAACATATTATAGAAATGGCTGACACAGACAAATGATTGGTGCTAAACTGATGGACTGAAACTTAATGTAAAAAAAAACGACTCGTAGTCCTTTTTGGTAATGAAGTAGCCTTCTGCTAATTATGTTATAGATAACACCGCTCTTAGCTCAAACTCATTGGTGTGACACTTGGGAGCACATGTTGATAGCAATCTAAACTTTGATCACCATGTCTCTATACTGGTAAGAAAGACATTCTACATTTTGCACCTCATAAATAAGGACATTGCATCCATGACCAGGGATATTATAGCTCTGCTATGCTCTACCCTTATCAGACCACTGAGTACAGTGATCTCTTCTGCATGTCTCTCACCAGACACCTGCAGCAAGAGAATCCAGGGCCTCCAAAACATGACATACATGGAAAGACTGAAAAATTGCACAGGACACTAAAGACAATCATAAGGCTTTTTTCAGTTATATTAGGAACCTGGGATGCAACTTCCAGACTTGTTCTGTGTTGATTCTAAATGACAAAAAATACACTGAACCCACAGACATCACCAATATCCTGGCAGACAGGTTCAGTGCAAACTTCTCCACCCCCCCCCCCAAAAGAGCAAGTATCTATCCCGGCAGAGTGCAGCCTCCCAAACATCTCTGATACTCAGGTGAAGGCCGCCCTCTCCAAAGCAAAAAACACTGCTTCCATGGGACCAGATGGCGTCCCGGGTTGCGTCCTACATGGACTCCAAGAAGAACTAATCCCTCAAGTAAAACTGCTGTACAATCTCAGCCTCACTACAGGATATGTGCCCAAAGTATGGCGTACAG
>NC_056735.1:430399795-430507295 GCF_019279795.1 Protopterus annectens
TTCATGCATTTTATAAAAATGTTCAGCCCCTGAACTCTATTTTCTGTTATTTTCTATATCACAAAGTGTTCCAACAACCTTACTTTAAATGCCCTCTTTGATTCACCAATATAACATTTATTACAAGGGCATTTCAGGGCATAAATAATGCCCTCTGTGTCACATCTAAAATAACTCTTGACTTTAAATTCTATACCACTGATATTATCAAAACTATAAATGAAAAGGAGATGTCAGCGTGACTAAACTTTTCTTAGTTACTGGCTTTGTAGTTTTTCCTTTCTATGTGTTGGTGGATTTGGAAATGTGTTATTGGTCCATATATCAGGACTGTCTGCTAGGCCCTTTTCTGTTCATTATGCAAGTCAGAGACATCACTAATGACATACACATCCTGTGTCCAAACAACTGTCTGAAGGACTAAACTTTCAAGACCGGAAAAAGAAACTAGCGAAAACCACCGCTAATTCAAAATCCAAGAACTTGGCTCAGGCCAGTCCAAACATAAAAAACATGAACAACAACAAATTTTATTAAGCCACTGTAAAAGCTTTCCATTAGTACCTTGCACTAACTTCTTCACACAAGCAAAACATTCACACCATTACAAGTGAGTTTAAATACCAGCGTTGAAACACTTAACCACACCCCTTGCTCTCCCTTTAGCTCCTTAAAGGTACAGATCACAGCTAACTAAGGTGCATTTGCAATTAGCTATGAACATAATAAAAAATTCATACACTGAGACTGTAATAATAGCACGTTTTGAAACTGAAAGAAAAAAGCCCAATATTTTGATTATTAAACTGTATAAAGTAGATAAATATGTAAAATATATAAAATAACATAAAAATAATGATATTCAACCTGCAGCATAAATACTAGTAATGGAAGCGCAACGCTTCCTAATCAAAAATTACCTATGCATACATTGTATCTTGCCTGCTTTCAAGTAAAATAACTAATATAATGAATATAATTAATATAATGAAATTAATGCATACTGTCCTAAGCATCTAAGTAACTAGAACAGCTACCCAAGAAAAATAATATAATATTAATCATATCTCACTAAATAATAAAAATAATAATATAGAAATATAAAATATGACATGTAACATATTATATAACATAAATTTAGGCTACTCAGTATAGGTTTAATACTGTCATTAAATAAAACAGGTCTAAAAGTTAGCGTATCTAGACCTAAAATTACTAAATAATAAAATATGAATCAATAATATATATTAATTTCATTATATTTATTATATTCATTATATTATTTATTTTACTTGAAAGCAGGCAAGATACAATGTATGCATAGGTAATTTTTGATTAGGAAGCGTCGCGCTTCCATTATTAGTATTTATGCTGTAGGTTGAACATTGTTATTTTTATGTTATTTTATATATTTTACATATTTATCTACTTTATAAAGTTTAATAATCAAAATATTGGGCTTTTTTCTTTCAGTTTCAAAACCTGCTATTGTTACAGTCTCGGTGTATAAATTTTTTATTATGCTAATAGAGAATTGCAAATGCACCTTAGTTAGCTGTGATCTGTACCTTTAAGGAGCTAAAGGGAGAGCAAGGGGCGTGGTTAAGTGTTTCAATACTGGTATTTAAACTCACTTGTAATGGTGTGAATGTTTTGCTTGTCTGAAGAAGTTAGTGCAAGGTACTAACGAAAAGCTTTTACAGTGGCTTAATACAATTTGTTGTTTTTCATGTTTTTTATGTTTGGACTGGCCTGAGTCGAGTTCTTGGCTTTTGAATTAGCGTTGGTTTTCGCTAGTTTGTTTTTCCAGTCTTGAAAGTTTATTTCTATGGTGTTTTTATGTCCACCGCTTCATTGCCAGCAGGGACTATGCCAGAGCAAGGAGATTTAACTATTTTAATCAACCTTCTCACCGCGAAAGTGGAAAACTTAACGCAACGTGTGGAATGTCTTTCGCAGAGTACTTTATTATTAAATGGACTTAATACTTCACAAACACGCTCCTTGCAGATATCTTTAACTGAATCTTTGGGTTTGACTTCACCTAATGGAATTATTAATGAATCAGAGGTTCTACCTAACCTTACAACTTATTTGTTGATGCAAGAACGAGAAGGGAATATGAAGTATTTAGTAAGTGGCTGTATGAGCCCCCCAGGTGCACTTGGTTTAGCACAACAACAGAACAACATCTCAGATGGCCAAAAGTGAAGGTATGTGAATTTTAATTTAAATGAATGGCTTAATAGGTTGTTCCGTTTTGGATTAGAAAATGACCGAGCTAGTAATGAAGTTATTGAAAACGAGAATGTGAGTCTGCCTACTAAATTACATGTATTTTATCAAAAACTACTTAAAAGTAGAAAATTACAACTCGAGGTGGCATATTTCAATGAATGTAGGCAAGCACACATAGTCCCTAAAGGTCTCCGATCCTGGCAATACCCAGCAGGGCTAGAGGAAGGTTTTAAATTCCACCAGGATTTGATAGCCCTGTTTGATAGACATGGGAATGAGTTGTTAAACCTAATCAGTGTACATTATCAAGAGACTATTAATGAGTTGAATAAAGAATTATTCATTTTAGATGAAGAGATAAAAACTGATGTTTGTTTCCCAAGGTATAGATTTGAATATAAAAGGTCATATACTAGTATTGACCACTATATAAAAAAAGATTACCTCAACTAAAGTCAGAAAATTACAAAGAGACATTAAGGCTTATAAGGATGGTGTAGCATATCCAAAACCCCCTAAGTCTCAGGGTAATTTTCTGAAAATTAACCCTAATCTACCGAAACATCCAGTGAGGCCCTGTGGAGAGGGTGATATAACATTAGTTATGGAGCAGAACAAGGGGGCCAATCAAGAGAGACTGAGTCTAGAAGGAGTGGATGGAGCAGGGGTGCAGGGAGATAATATTGATAATCCAAGTCAATTTGATACAGGATTGGTCAGGGTAAATTTTCAAACACAAGCCTCGTCTCCTCAACAAACATCGAGCAGAATGATGAGAAACAAATACAAATCAAGGAAGAACTGATGGAAGATGTTAGATTTTCTAATACCCGATCAAATAAACTCTTTGAAATGATATTTAACACAGGGAAGGACTTCAAAATATATAATTATTCAAATTTTGTTTTCTCCCAACCCCTTGTTGACATTTTAGCCAAGGGCTTAACTTTTATACCCTCTAGATGTGCTAGTGTTGATAAATCAATTTTAGACCTCAAACTTTTTGTGAGAAAGTTGAACTTGGCCCTTTTATTGGGAGAGACAGTCCAACAAAGGTCTAGGTATCATATTCCAAGTACATATAATCCACCTTTGGCCCCTTGCTTGGGAGTGTTTGAACACGTGTGATGTGGACATTAGGAATTTGCTTAAGTGTAAACGACAGACCAACTTCAACATTTCCAAGATTGAATTGGACTCATTGGAAGCTCTCAGTTCTTCTTATATCTGAATAATGAAACCTGACAAAGGAGGTGGATTAGTAGCTATGGAGCAGGATGAATATATAGATAGACTTTTAGCGATACTTTCTTCAGAGACTTATAGAGAAGTATCTAAGAATGAATTGAATTTTAGTATGAACTGTGTGCGGTCATACTTTGAAGACATGTTCATTAGTGGGTCTCTGGATATGGACATTTAGAATTTTATTTCAGTACCCTCACCACACATTCCAGCATTATTTGGGAATCATAAGATTCATAAAAGTATTGGTGATCCCCTTATGCACCAATTAGTGAATGTGAGGTGTATTATTACATATGCAGCAGCAAAGGTAGTAGACACCATCCTCAAACAATATGTATTGCAGGTACCACACATAGCCAGAGATTCTTGGTCCTTTTTGGAAAAAGTTGGACTAGCTACCTTTGAAGGAAATGCCTATTTTCTGACCATTGACATCATTGATTTATATTCTTCAATTCCCCATGAGGTAGCACTTGAATGGATTCAATTGGAGATGATTTATTACCAAGCTCCACCCAAAGAGATATCTATGGTGAGCAAATTGTTGAATATTATTTTGACATGTAACTATTTCACATTCAATAACAGATGGTTCCATCAGTTGATTGGTGTGCCTATGGGGTCTCCGTGTGGTACCAGTGTAGCTAATTTGGTCATGACTCATTGGGAAAGAACGATTGCCTTTCTCAATAATATTATTCAAGAGAAAGTCATTCTGTATATAAGATTCTTGGACAACATTTTTATCTTGTTTAATGGCTCACTGGAAGAAGCCCAAGACCTAGTGATTGGCTTCAATAATTCGTCTGACTTTTTGAAATTTACTTGTACAATAGACATGGAGAAGATATCCTATTTGGATGTGGAACTTTATAAAGACAGAAGTCTAGGTCAGTTTGGAGCCAGAATCCATCGGAAATCAACTTTCTCTAATTTTTATCTACATTATGATAGTGACCATCCGCTTCACCAGAAAAAGGCTATAGTCAAAGGACAACTTGTAAGAGCAGCTAGGATGGTGTCAAGGGATAGTGAATTTTTGGAAGAGTGTGATTTCATAGCCAATTTATTTCTGGATCGAGGTTATCTGGAAACCTTGATTGATGAGTTGTGTTTTGAAGTTAAGGCCAAGAGAGCTAATGGCTACTTTTCTTCTATCTTGAGTCATTTTGTTCCTGAATTGAGTCATTCACCATCACCTGTATGCCCTGATTTTCAGGGAAACATGTCCAGGTCCAATTTTATTTTAACTTTTAATACAGATGCCAATGACATAGTTACTATAATTAAGAGGAACTGGCGATTACTATCTCCTGAGTTACTTGGAGGTCCAATTTTTGATAAAGCCCCATTGATAACATATAGAAGGGCCCCTAACATCAAAACTATTCTGGAATCTACGTGAAATTTAGTAACACCAAGATCCGGGATGTATAAATGTAATATGTGCAAGTATTGCAGATTTGTCCAGGCAGGTACAGCCTTTACAGTTAAGAACAGGAAATTCCTCATCAGGGGACATTTCACTTGTTCCAGTACCCAAGTGGTATACCTTGCTCAATGTTCATCATGCCCCAGTTTTTACATTGGCAAGGCTGAGAGGAAACTCCAGGAAAGAATGTACGAGCATTTGAATGCCATAAGAAGAATGAAAATGGACAATGCTTTGGCTATGCACATTCAGAACAACCCAAACCATGAGTTTACATTTATGGTTATAGATCAAATGTATAATACCAATTTTTATGGACCTGAGACATATAGATTAGAATGTAAAGAGCTTCTTTGGCAATTAAGATTGAAAGCATATCACCCCCCTGGTCTTAACAGCTCGTTATCCATTAGTTGTTTTTTAAAACTTAAAAGTTTGAAGAGGTGACAAGCTGTTTATTCTCACAATTTTTTAAAATGAGAGTCAAAAAATGAAAAATGAGAGTCGACAAATTAATAGTTTTATAACTCTTTATTAGTCAACAGTGGTGGAGGGTTAATAGTTATCAGTTATTGTTATGATTATACATCATGATTATTATTTTACAATATATATTATTGATTAATATTTTATTATTTAGTAATTTTAGGTCTAGATACACTAACATTTAGACCTGTTTTATTTAATGACAGTATTAAACCTATACTGAGTAGCCTCAATTTATGTTATATTATATGTTACATGTCATATTTTATATTTCTATATTATTATTTTTATTATTTAGTGAGATATGATTAATATTATATTATTTTTCTTGGGTTGCTGTTCTAGTTACTTAGATGCTTAGGACAGTATGCATTAATTTCATTACATTTATTATATTCATTATATTAGTTATTTTACTTGAAAGCAGGCAAGATACAATGTATGCATAGGTAATTTTTGATTAGGAAGCGTCACATATCCATTATTAGTATTTATGCTGTAGGTTGAACATCGTTATTTATATGTTATTTTATATATTTTACATATTTATCTACTTTATACAGTTTAATAATCAAAATATTGGGCTTTTTTCCTTCAGTTTCAAAACCTGCTATTATTATAGTCTCGGTGTATGAATTTTTTATGTTAATAGAGAATTGCAAATGCATCTTAGTTAGCTGTGATCTGTACCTTTAAGGAGCTAAAGGGAGAGCAAGGGGCGTGGTTAAGTGTTTCAATGCTGGTATTTAAACTCACTTGTAATGGTGTGAATGTTTTGCTTGTCTGAAGAAGTTAGTGCAAGGTACTAACGAAAAGCTTTTACAGTGGCTTAATACAATTTGTTGTTTTTCATGTTTTTTACGTTTGGACTGGCTTAAGTCGAGTTCTTGGCTTTTGAATTAGTGGTGGTTTTCGCTAAACTGTCTGAAGGACAACAGACTGTGGGCATGCATTGACTCCAACCAGGGGTGTAGCTAGGATTTTCAAATTTGTACTGACAGCTCTCAAACTGCTACCCCCCTCCCAAGCCAAGCTACGGCCATTCTCGTAATTCACGGTTCGCTCTTTTAGTGTCGATGAAGAGGCTTCAGTAATATAATATAAATTCACTCAAACTCGGTTCCTTGAATTGAAAATTAACCTGAAATGTCAGTTCTTTGAAAAATGCAGCATGGTAGTTGGGGTAGAGACTTTATGCTTTTGTTTTCTGTAACTAAGGTACAGGTTTTGAGCTTGAGTAAATTACTAACAACCTGCTACCACTAACTAGGATGTTTCATTCACACACACACCCCTACCTACCTCTTAGTGCAAGAAATATGGACAAAGCCTAAAATAAACAGGGACAGATATTAAATAATGTTCTCGTGAACTTAGAAAGTTGCTAGAATAACAGGATTTGTGCTAGTATGAATTTTTCTAAAGGACATGAAGTCTGAATCTCAAATGTCTGTCATTATTTAGCAACTTCAGCCTTCAATGATTTTCTAGAAAATCACAAATTTTATGAGGAACAGACAAAAAATATGGGGCAAAAATCTGGACATTCTGCAAAATGTGGACAGTTGAGAGGTATGTTACGTACCACACACACAAACACACACACACACACACACACACACACACACACACAACACCTCTCAACCTCTTACAGCAACAAACTCATAAATAAAACTGAGGCAAAGGCCCAAAAATAAGGACATTTTTTTAAATATTGCTCTTATAAACTTAGAAAGATAATAGAATAGTAGTAGGTCTTGCATCAGTACGAATTTTCTGAAAGGCATGCAATCTGAAACTGAAATGTCTGCATTATTTTCTAACTTCAGTCTTTAACAATTTGCCACTAATTTGCCAGAAAACTGCAATTTTATGAAAAACGGACCAAAAATGTGATGCAAAAATATAAAATTGCCAGACAATACAGCTGGGAACCTGTCAAAGGAGGGACACCATTTTAATATGAGCACAGTTAACTTAGAGCAGCTGACAAAATTAGAGTATCTACATGCATTTCTGAAATAAAAGTAATGTATAACTCTGATCATTACAGTTATTTATAAAAGTAAAGTAAACCCTCTATGTTTTCTTCCAAAATTGCTATTTTGTGGAGGGATCATTAGGGGAAGAACAACATTTTGAGCCGAAATCAGGGACAGTTGAGGTTTGGCTATGCCTAATTCTATAAAGCAATTTATTTGCATGTACGTCTCAACCTGTTAATGCAATACATCTGGACAAGGCCAAATATATTGAGAGAACATATAAACAGTACTAAAAATTGCTCTTGTATAAACTGGGATAGTTGATAGAACAGGTCTTATTTTAGCATGCATTTTTCTGAAGGTTATAAAGTCTGAAACTAGTGTGTCATTATTTAGTGACTTAATTCCTAAATCATTTGCCAGAAAACCACAAATTGAGGAACAAACCAAACATAAAGCAAAAAATCTATTCATTCTTTGAAAATCTGGACAGTTGGGAGGTATAGTTCAGCTGGGGCTGTCTAAGTTTGCCGCCCTTCCCCCTCACAAAACCATGGTCGAATGGAGCCTCCCCCTGCAGCCATTCCAATGATCCATTACTTTGCTATTTCACTCCATTTACCATAAACACTAATGTGCATACTGATTTACTTCTATGATGATTTGAACTTCATTTGAAAGTTTTATTTTGCATTTTACAGCACAAACACTAAGACATCTGCTAAACAAACTTGGCATTAAAACGTCTCTGCCCTTGAAACTCACATTCATTGAAACAACATTAAAACCCACATACAAAGAAAAATACATTTTACCCGTGGCAGATAAAAATTAATTCTGGGCTGCTTTTAAATCATAGGCCCCTTGCATATGAAACATACATGTGCTCTTTGATACACCTTCCTATTGCTTTGAACATTTTTCCAGTAAACAATGAAACAAAACTGCCCAATTCAGAACATTTCCATCATAAAAGTCTAGTCAAACTTTTACAGTCCACCATTATCAGTAAATAATATGCACAACCTCTGAAGTAGTAAAAAGTCATCTAAATAATTCCACGTTAAATAAATCTAACTAATGAAGAGGTTGCTGCTAGCAATCACCTTTATATTTCATGACTTCACCGAAAAATAAAGTGTCTGATGCCCCTGAGGAATAAATTGCCTAAATTACATTAATAAGCTAGTAATATTGCAATAGGAAATGGATGGCAAACTGATAACAGGCTCATAGTTAGTGTCTTAACTTTCAGTACAGCAGCATTCACCCCTTAGGGGAGTAGAACCAACAACCTAATGCATTAAAAGCAAGTACACAACATTTTGTGCTACTAGCAATGTGAGCTGAGTTAGCATAATCAGCACTAAACTTCTCTTCCCCTGCAGCTCTCAGCTCCTTGTAAAATCTACGCAATACTCAACTACATCTCAACTTCGCAGCACAAGAAGTCTGGAAAAAGCCAAATTTATTGGGGTGGGTCAAAAGGGCAAAAAACAGGAACACATTAAACATTGCTTGTATAATCTTGGAAAGCTGCTAGAATAAAATGCTGTGTTACCATCATACATTTTACTGCCAAGGTCACTGTGCAAAATAGTCAGAACAACATATCACTATGCCAAATCACCTGCTTTGTGAAAGAGAGGAAGACTGAAACTTAAAGGCTATCATTTAATGAATTCAGTTCTCACCATAGCTGTCAACCTCTTAGCACAAAACACCTGGACAAACCCAGTAATGAGGGAATACAGCCCTCAAACATATTCAGTGAATTCAGTTCTTGCCATAGCTGTCAGCCTTAGCACAAAAAACCTGGACAAAGCCAATAACAGGGTATTACAGTCCCAAAAATAAGGACAAATTTCAAATAGTCATAAACTTAAAAAATTGCTATAAAAAAGGTTGTGTTAGTATATATTTATTGCTAGAATAAAAAGTTGTTTTACTATGTCACAAACACAGGGATAAGATACAGACTCCACACAGAAGGCACCCCAGCCAAGAATCAAACCAGAAAACCTATAGCTGTGAGGCACCAATACTGCCACTGCACCATCAAATATGTAAGGAAGCAAACATTCAGAAACCTGAAGTCTGAAATTTAAATGCCTGTCAATTTGTTAATCAGGACAGTCTGACTTGGAACAAAAAAAAAAAAAAAAAAAACAATTCTCAGCAGAGGCCCAGGCAAAAATAATGCAGACCTGTCTTTGTAACATGGGAGGAAACAAAAGCAAGCCCACACAAATACAGGGAGAAGATACAACCCCCCCCCACAAAGAAGGCACCCCAGCCAAGAACCAAACCCAAGAACCTACAGCTGTGAGACATCAATGCTACGTTGCTACCACTGCACCATCAAATTTCAAGCATTGCAATATTTAAAAATAACAGATACGATACAGATATTGATCAGATCAAATATGAGGCAAAAATCTGCAATTTTTTTACCAATGGTGGTGGGTAGGGAATTCAGGTATTTAACACCTGCATACAAGGTACAGAGTTCAAGCTTGAGGTATTCCCTACCACACCACTATGAGTAATCACCACTAGTACATCCCACCTGGGGCAATTTCACACACACACACACACAGTATCCATGCGGCAACAGTCATTTGGCAGATTTTAGAGACTAAGCAGAGAGCAGTTAATTACAAAAAGTAATGGAGATCAGATATACTCATTATGGTAAAGCAAAGATGTTTATTAATCATAGACAGATGTGTGAGAAGTGTATGGCTTTTCTGCCATGTTCAGGTAATAATACGGTATGGTATTTCCATATTATCATTGTAACCAATACCCTCGCATCCTACAGGTACCTTATCTACACTTCCTTTTTCCTTGCTTAAAAGTTTTGCTGTTTCTGCAGTTATAACAAGCATGCAATAAATGTTACTGATGCTAACCATTTCAAGCTCTAGTGCTTTTTTTGTTGTCATTGAAAATCAAAATTAATTTGCAAATAAAATAATGCATTACTACAAAGTATTACTTTTTTATGCTTAAACTTATTCTCATTGCATGCTGATAATTTCCTCTTTTACTTGTGGTTGTCATAACTGAAGATTTTATGAGTCACAAGTAATGGTGAAGCAGTCAGTCTTCTATAAAAGTGAGGTAGGTGTATTTAAACTGTAACACTGCAGTAAGTGCCTGTCTTGAGTACACATTTATGAGCTGAAATTTGCAAGTACATCAAGTTTTGAAGAGATAGATAACATATACATATGTATCAAAATATGACTACCACCTGTGCAAATTATATGTTTTTATGTACCTATGTCTGTTTTTCCTGTGTAAATAATTATCTTATAAGAGCTCTTTATGTGATGAGCATCACTGTTACATGCATTCTTACATATAAGAAATGCTGAGTGCCATTGCTATATGCATGCTGAAGAGGTATATAAGAACTTTAGTAAATTTAATTGGTAATTCCTTATGTGTGTGATTTACTTATTGTATTTTATACATAGGTGTTTACAGAAAATGGAAATAGAAACTTAAATACAGTCACAGAAAAAGAAATGAAATATTTCAGTTTTAGTGGAAGAAAACTGTAATCATATACACAGGCCATGTTTTCGAAGTATGGCATTGTTTGCATAACTCAATGTAATTGATAAGTAGTATGAATATGAAAGGAGGCTCAGAGTCCATTCCCATCACGGTGTAGCACACACACACACACACACACACACACACACACACACACACACACACACACACACACACACACACACACTTACACTTCATATTACTCACCAACCCTCTCGGAAGACCCTTCTAAATAACATCCATAACGCCGCTTCGTGTACATCCAACATCCTTCGAAATAATGTCCATAACGCCACCCTTCGAAATAACATCCATAGTACCCTCTCTCCATAACGCTCGTGTACATCCAACATCCTCCCGCTTGAAAACGCATTTGAAACGCGGCCGGAAATACATGCGTGGTTAGCTCCATTCCGATTGGCTGCCCTGATGAGCTGACGTCATCGTGCAGTAAAGCGCGAAAAAACAAAGTTTAAAAAGCTACCCCCCTTCTAAATAAGTTGTACTGAAATCAGTACAGTGCGTATGCCTCCCGACATCCCTGACTCCAACTATGATATTAGTATAATGCAAACAGTATCAACATATACCAATGACTGCTGCCAGATCCATGGCAACACCTGCAATGAAACAAAAATATGAGAAGATTTGTTACATCATGAAAACAAACACACAACCCAAGGATAATGTGGACATCATATCCTATAATCAGATGAATAGGTATGTCACCTGTGTCTTGGGGTGGCTGATATGTGGAACATCCACCAGCATGTGGCCACAGTGTGGACTGCTCCCTTTTATGTAACACAACTACTGAGTATGTGAAGGACTTCTACATCTCAGGCCATAATACCTCCATAATTCACAGTCTTCTTCACACCAATAACTGAGTACAATCCACCATTCTTCATGTACCTCCCTACGCATCTTCCAGTGATGTGTAACTGAAGTGTGTCACCTTTGCCACAGCGAGCTGTCAAACATGCCATATCTAGGTATTATTTTTGTTGCATAAACATTACTGTCTGATGATGTGGAACCCCCATCAAGTTGTTACATGAGATGCATATGTGTGATACCTGTTCCAGTGATGCACACAGTACATAATAGCTGTTTGACAACACTTATGGCATGGGTAAAATTCGGGACACTGTGGATTGTGCCATATATATATATATATATATATATATATATATATATATATATATATATATATATATATATAGTATATATATATATGGTTTACCATCAAAATCTCAATTACGCATCACCATTTATTCACATCATCGACTTTCTATGCAAAATCCGTAATTCTGAATTGTCCAACTGCAGAAAAGAAAAACCCAGAATGTCGACATTTCTGACTGCTCGACACCTAAAATCAATTGCTAACATGGGTCAAGAAGATGGTGAGATTTTACAGTTCGGAATATTGGTGCTCGACATTTTCAGCATTCAGAGTTTGGACTTCATGTAAAGTGGATTTGATGATGCATCATTCTACATTTTGATGCTAAACCTATATATATATATATATATATATATATATATATATATATATATATATATATATATATATATATAGATATATATATGGATCTATGTTGATCCATTGAAAGTACATTTCATCAAAATGTACAAAATCAAACTCACTTTCATGAAAAAGCATTTTATCGAAAACGTACTTTCTCATAAAAAAAAAAAAAACACACCCAAAAACTAAAAAAATAAAACAGTACCCACGTTTATGCAGGGAGGCAAGCCCAATCCCCCACACCCCCCTACTTTAATATTCTCATTCTGAGATTGCACTACAGCAGGGAAAGGAAATATTCCCTTATCCACGCTTTACTGTGAACTAAGCAACAGTTTGCTTAGTTGTAAAATCAACAGTACATATTGACAAAAATGCCCATTCGCAAAAGTGAGTTTGATCATGTATGCTTCGATGAAATGTACTTTCGATAATAAGACCAGGACCCATACATATATATATATATATATATATATATATATATATATATATTTATGGGTTCCTATCACATAGTCGAACTTGTACAAGTTCGAACCCCATATGGTCGAGACCATAAATTCGAACTTGTACAAGTTCAAGGGTTTAAATGGAAATCTCCATAAGGGGAGGTTTCTGTTCATTTCAATGTGGTGAGATCTTGGATTTGATATAGTTAAGTAGCATGCGGTGGGGGGGGATGTGCCCCCCTCCTTACAACAGTTTATTTTGTTTTTACTAATTTTTTTGTAACTTTGAATAGAATGGTTCGAACATTCTGTGTTTGAAGTTATAAAACTTCAGCTATGTGATATAGACAATATATATATATATATATATATATATATATATATATATATATATATATATATATACCAAGCACACCAGTTAACTAGCCTGTATCAGTCATAATGTCACATACATGTACAGTAGTGTTCTTCATAACACTTCCAGTAGATGTTACAGTGTTAGGTCAGTGTGCATGATTACCCTCATAGAGCGCAGACATGTCATAATAGTTGCACACATGTGTTTGTGCAGAACCATCTCTGATCACTCAGAATTACATATGTTATGTCAGAAACATGGAATTACTGGTGGTATTATTCTAAGAGGAGAGCTTATAATATTACACATTCATATACATTGTTGCTTAAGCTTAAAGACTTGCTTGAACAATATTAATTTGTTGTTGACATGTATAACTATGATGTATTGATTAACTGTTGACCTGTGTAAATTGTTTGTTTTATAATTTATTTGTTTATTTACTATTTTAAAACCAAATTAGAAAAAATAAAAAATGTATTAATAAATAAGTAAATGACTTTTAAACATTGTGGGTTTACAGAAAGTAAAATGTTTACAGTTAGGACCCCTACTTTCATGTAAATGGCATTGTCACTAGATTAGAACACTGCACCTATGGCATTACAATGAATCATTGGCACAATGAACATGCTTTGGCACCTGAACATTTGCATACAAAAGTAGAGAGAGTCAAGCATTACACATCTGAAATTTACAGTTAGTCTGCACAATACTCATGTTATCACACTCTCATCTGTCCTGTCACAGTACAATCATGTGATTGTGATCGTTGCAGATATGAGGATGGTAAAGCATAGGCAAGAGTTTCAGAATTAAATTTGTGTACATTACTTCATTGTATTATCTGTACAATGATGAATGCATTACATTCTGCCATGAATATGAATCTTTCTTTCTAAGTTGTGTATTTTTGGGATGTACCTTACCAGACACCTGCAGCAACTTGAAAGACCCCAAAAGTACCTCACCAAGAGGATCAAAGGGCTCAAACAGATGCCATATGCTGCCCGGTTAAAGAAACTCCAGCTCTACTCAGTGGCATACCGCCTGTTCAGAGGCGATCTGTGCCTGATGTATAAAGCCATGTCCAACCCGGAATTAATGGACATGGTGCACCTCAGAAAATCCAAATCCCATCGAGCTACGCACTCAAGAGACTTGAACCTCAGCACTGAAATAAATAGGACATGCTGGAGGGACAGATTCATAACCCAGAGGCTCCCTTCACTCTGGAATAAAATCCCAGTCCAGGTTAGGCAGAGTCCTTCATTGACTCTCTTCAAGAGGAATCTTGATGAGTGGATGGGAGATCGTAGGTTTACCCCTGGTATCACTTCTGTGTCACTGTTAGACAGAGGCACAGTATACTAACCTCGAAAAAGGGCATAGCAAAATAAATTTAAAATGGGTGGCGAAAGCCAAACACATTCTGGCTAGGCTTATAAATGCCATAGGGCAGATAGCCTAGCATGAACCTATGAACCTATAAGCTATAAGTTACAGCCACTTTGTCATCACAAGCACCTAATCTTCTTACAAAATGATAGCCAAAGTTTGTATTATGGTTCTCTCCTAACTCAGAAAATATAGCTTAAATCTCAGTAGGGATTTTTTCTCTGACATGCCCTTTGTAAGTTTACTTCTCATTAGCAGGGATGCTAAACAAGTAATTGAATGAGCAGAATTGCTAATCAGTCACACTTACTAGGTATTACCCTGCCGAAACTGTAAACACTCACCTTGTACCGCACATTTGTGGGCATGTCATAGTGTATGAACTAACAGCATGTTTACCTGCCAGCCCATTGTGCAGACTGAGTGATAATGAGTTGAGATCCAATTAACATATTTAACATGCCCACATGGTTAGTCTACACCAAGGTGGTCATTGTTCCACTGTATTTGGCATTCATCAACTTTGTTAGTGAGTACAATGCCCCTTTTAGTATGTACTTAACGAGGCACAGCCAACAACTAGAATGTCCATAGATATTCCTCATTAAAAGAATACAGAGCATAAATAACATGTCCTACTCAGACCACCTTAAACCCCTATGTATTCTGTCTCCCACTGGCTGTTGAATGGAGATCTACGCATGACATTCAAGGCATTGTCATACCTCACTCTGATGGACCTCCTGCATATCCACAAAACAAACAGCACGAGAATTATCCATTCTAAAGGCTTAAACCTTGTCTGTGATATAAAGTGGACTAGCTGGAGAAATATATATGTATCCCAGAAACTACCCCTTTTCTGGAACAGCTTCCCCATCTATAGGAAACAGAGTTCCCTCATAAACCAATTCAAGTGTTAGTTGGGCAATTGGATGGAGAAAGGGAAATTCATAGCTGGTTTAGCACCTATGCCACTAATGGATAAGGTCAGCCTGTAAATGATTCTTCTCCCTGGCACCTGCTTGTAAATGTTTCATCTCCCAAGACCCTACTTACACTTCTCAAGGTTACCAGAACTTGTCAGGGAATTGGGATTCATGACAAGGCTTAAAAATATTCCAGCTATCATTATCCTAGCCCACACTTATAAACCTATGAATCTATATAAGGATGAACTAGGGCAATGGACCATCCATCATGGGTTACTTCCCAGGTGCTGCCAAACAGACTTGCTGACAGCAAGATTGATTTGTGATACATAGGATAACCGTCTAAAAACTTTCAATGCATGAAATCTTTTTTTACAACTACTGTTTCATAATTATATGTTGATAGCTTATCTTGTAATGGTTGCTGTCTATCATGGCAAAGTTGTATTTTTGAAATGAACAAACAAAACCTTTGTAATTGCAGTTATTACTTACTTGTATTTCATGGAGGTTAGGCAATATCCCTAGATGTTCAGAAATATGTCTGAATCATTGAACGTATGTGGGGTTTTGTTAAATTAAGCAAGTGTTCTCTTTGTATGCTCTTCTATCCACCTAGTAGTTGTAGATATTTGTCTATGTGAATAAAATAAGTTTGTTTACTTCTGTACAATAGGCTTTATCCTTTTGTGGGGGTGCATAGGGGAATATGACATGGCTTGCATTGATATTTTCAGAACTGTTTTGTGCAATTATACATGATGCCAGCATAATGATACATGTTTGCTTCCTATAAGTGTAACTCTTGTACCTTCCCATGAGATATTGTTTGGTTGAATATAAATGTTTTTCATACCACATCATGGATTTGTCTAGAAAACTGAAAAAAATGCAGCTGGTAGATGATGTCACTGTTGTGGGTAGCCAGGGCTGTGCCCTAGTGATGGCCTGACATAGGCCACTGACAAGAATAAAAAGGCTACTGACAGTGCAAAGCTTGTGGCATTGGATAGATGGGCTTATGTTCTTTCTATTGAACCACAACTCACTGAGACAGAAGAGTTCCTGTTCACTGCAAGGGATCCATGCAGCACAGAATAATTCCACAGTGGTTTTCACCAGTGATGCTCCAGGTATACCATTTAGACATATAAATTAGAACTTTATGGTTTCTTTTAAATTGCTTAAGCTGTACACTTATAATACCTCTATCAACTGACATGTGTGTGACTAGGGGCCTGATGCTGAGGTACAATGACCACCTGCACATTGTATTGGTATACTTTTTTGTTATTAGTAATATATATTACTCTCCAAGATTATTTGCATTTGCACTTGTGTTTGATTTATTTAACTGTAGAAATTACATTTTATTCATGTTTCTATTTCTTGCATTTTTTTCTGTTTTCTCTGTGTATTTTATTTATGTTTCTATTTCTTGCTTTTTTTTTCAGTTTTATTGATGTATTTTATTCATGTTTTTGTTTCTTGCATTTTTTTCTGTTTTCTTGATATATTCACAGGAGCAGTACTGTTTGTCTCCAACACTATATACCCCTCTTCCTGATGTTAGAAGATTGCAGGCATCTGATAATGACTGTAATGATAAACAGGCACAGTCTGGGGTTGCAGAGGGTTTGTTTTACATAGAGACTGTATATTCCACATCCGCTCCACACAGTATGGACACAATTATTATGCCTATCCATACCCATGACACAGATCCATCTGAAAGTAGACAGGTTGATAGGGACAAGGTTGAACTGGGTAGTTTCGTGACCCCAGTTGCAGAACTGGCAAATTCTCCCCCTAGCATTTGCAAGGGTAAAGTACCACACAAGGGTGTGGGGTTCACAGAAGGTACAGTATATCTGCCACCTTCCCCCAATGTTGGTGTGTGAGTAACTGCCACCCAATGTATATGCAGGGCCATCATGAAAGCACAGGCAATTTCATCCAGGGCTTCAGAAGACATAGTAAGACTACTGAATGCCATGATTTCTGACATAAAATACAGCATGGATCATTTGCATGAGACTCTTTAAACAGGATGGCTCACGTACTAAGCAATGCACGGTCTGTTATGCATGGATCCCACTCTACAGTGGTACCACACATGAGACTCTTTAAACAGGATGGCTCATGTACTAAGCAATGCATGGTCTGTTATGCATGGATCCCACTCTACAGTGGTACTATTTTTTCTGTTACATCTGCAGTGGATGTATTCAAACTCAAATGGGATCAGCCAAGTGGTCATGATTGTGGAAATAGTTATGATGGCAGCTCATTCAGCAGACATCTTTGATGTTCAGGTAGCACTCTGACTTCTAACCAGGGTCAAGCAACTAGCAATGCAACTCCTGGTAGTAGTAGCTCATTTGATCTGGGGCTTCCACATTGAACTTGGTCCTTTACCATGCATAGCTCATACCTGTTCAGAATGCCAGGGTGTAGTGCTAGCACAGATGCTGTGACTGTGTTCCTGCAGACCTACACACGTTAGAAGTCAATTTGACTATGGACCTCACAAACAACATTCTACAAATGTGACTTCTTTACAACTTGAGATACTGGCTCTGACAAAGCATACTTGCTCTGACTTCAGGTATCACACTAACACAGACTTCTTTTATGCAAGTCTTGCTCTCCTGTAAAACCCCTCATCCCCAATACATCCTCACCTCCCCACTAAAGTTCTTATATACCTCTTCAGCATGCATATAGCAATGGCACTCAGCATTTCTTATATGTAAGAATGCATGTAACAGTGATGCTCATCACATAAAGAGCTCTTATAAGATAATTATTTACACAGGAAAAACAGACATAGGTACATAAAAACATATAATTTGCACAGGTGGTAGTCATATTTTGATACATATGTATATGTTATCTATCTCTTCAAAACTTGATGTACTTGCAAATTTCAGCTCATAAATGTGTACTCAAGACAGGCACTTACTGCAGTGTTACAGTTTAAATACACCTACCTCACTTTTATAGAAGACTGACTGCTTCACCATTACTTGTGACTCATAAAATCTTCAGTTATGACAACCACAAGTAAAAGAGGAAATTATCAGCATGCAATGAGAATAAGTTTAAGCATAAAAAAAGTAATACTTTGTAGTAATGCATTATTTTATTTGCAAATTAATTTTGATTTTCAATGACAACAAAAAAAAGCACTAGAGCTTGAAATGGTTAGCATCAGTAACATTTATTGCATGCTTGTTATAACTGCAGAAACAGCAAAACTTTTAAGCAAGGAAAAAGGAAGTGTAGATAAGGTACCTGTAGGATGCGAGGGTATTGGTTACAATGATAATATGGAAATACCATACCGTATTATTACCTGAACATGGCAGAAAAGCCATACACTTTAATATTCTCATTCTGAGATTGCACTACAGCAGGGAAAGGAAATATTCCCTTATCCACGCTTTACTGTGAACTAAGCAACAGTTTGCTTAGTTGTAAAATCAACAGTACATATTGACAAAAATGCCCATTCGCAAAAGTGAGTTTGATCATGTATGCTTCGATGAAATGTACTTTCGATAATAAGACCAGGACCCATACATATATATATATATATATATATATATATATATATATATTTATGGGTTCCTATCACATAGTCGAACTTGTACAAGTTCGAACCCCATATGGTCGAGACCATAAATTCGAACTTGTACAAGTTCAAGGGTTTAAATGGAAATCTCCATAAGGGGAGGTTTCTGTTCATTTCAATGTGGTGAGATCTTGGATTTGATATAGTTAAGTAGCATGCGGTGGGGGGGGATGTGCCCCCCTCCTTACAACAGTTTATTTTGTTTTTGCTAATTTTTTTGTAACTTTGAATAGAATGGTTCGAACATTCTGTGTTTGAAGTTATAAAACTTCAGCTATGTGATATAGACAATATATATATATATATATATATATATATATATATATATATATATATATATATATATACCAAGCACACCAGTTAACTAGCCTGTATCAGTCATAATGTCACATACATGTACAGTAGTGTTCTTCATAACACTTCCAGTAGATGTTACAGTGTTAGGTCAGTGTGCATGATTACCCTCATAGAGCGCAGACATGTCATAATAGTTGCACACATGTGTTTGTGCAGAACCATCTCTGATCACTCAGAATTACATATGTTATGTCAGAAACATGGAATTACTGGTGGTATTATTCTAAGAGGAGAGCTTATAATATTACACATTCATATACATTGTTGCTTAAGCTTAAAGACTTGCTTGAACAATATTAATTTGTTGTTGACATGTATAACTATGATGTATTGATTAACTGTTGACCTGTGTAAATTGTTTGTTTTATAATTTATTTGTTTATTTACTATTTTAAAACCAAATTAGAAAAAATAAAAAATGTATTAATAAATAAGTAAATGACTTTTAAACATTGTGGGTTTACAGAAAGTAAAATGTTTACAGTTAGGACCCCTACTTTCATGTAAATGGCATTGTCACTAGATTAGAACACTGCACCTATGGCATTACAATGAATCATTGGCACAATGAACATGCTTTGGCACCTGAACATTTGCATACAAAAGTAGAGAGAGTCAAGCATTACACATCTGAAATTTACAGTTAGTCTGCACAATACTCATGTTATCACACTCTCATCTGTCCTGTCACAGTACAATCATGTGATTGTGATCGTTGCAGATATGAGGATGGTAAAGCATAGGCAAGAGTTTCAGAATTAAATTTGTGTACATTACTTCATTGTATTATCTGTACAATGATGAATGCATTACATTCTGCCATGAATATGAATCTTTCTTTCTAAGTTGTGTATTTTTGGGATGTACCTTACCAGACACCTGCAGCAACTTGAAAGACCCCAAAAGTACCTCACCAAGAGGATCAAAGGGCTCAAACAGATGCCATATGCTGCCCGGTTAAAGAAACTCCAGCTCTACTCAGTGGCATACCGCCTGTTCAGAGGCGATCTGTGCCTGATGTATAAAGCCATGTCCAACCCGGAATTAATGGACATGGTGCACCTCAGAAAATCCAAATCCCATCGAGCTACGCACTCAAGAGACTTGAACCTCAGCACTGAAATAAATAGGACATGCTGGAGGGACAGATTCATAACCCAGAGGCTCCCTTCACTCTGGAATAAAATCCCAGTCCAGGTTAGGCAGAGTCCTTCATTGACTCTCTTCAAGAGGAATCTTGATGAGTGGATGGGAGATCGTAGGTTTACCCCGGGTATCACTTCTGTGTCACTGTTAGACAGAGGCACAGTATACTAACCTCGAAAAAGGGCATAGCAAAATAAATTTAAAATGGGTGGCGAAAGCCAAACACATTCTGGCTAGGCTTATAAATGCCATAGGGCAGATAGCCTAGCATGAACCTATGAACCTATAAGCTATAAGTTACAGCCACTTTGTCATCACAAGCACCTAATCTTCTTACAAAATGATAGCCAAAGTTTGTATTATGGTTCTCTCCTAACTCAGAAAATATAGCTTAAATCTCAGTAGGGATTTTTTCTCTGACATGCCCTTTGTAAGTTTACTTCTCATTAGCAGGGATGCTAAACAAGTAATTGAATGAGCAGAATTGCTAATCAGTCACACTTACTAGGTATTACCCTGCCGAAACTGTAAACACTCACCTTGTACCGCACATTTGTGGGCATGTCATAGTGTATGAACTAACAGCATGTTTACCTGCCAGCCCATTGTGCAGACTGAGTGATAATGAGTTGAGATCCAATTAACATATTTAACATGCCCACATGGTTAGTCTACACCAAGGTGGTCATTGTTCCACTGTATTTGGCATTCATCAACTTTGTTAGTGAGTACAATGCCCCTTTTAGTATGTACTTAACGAGGCACAGCCAACAACTAGAATGTCCATAGATATTCCTCATTAAAAGAATACAGAGCATAAATAACATGTCCTACTCAGACCACCTTAAACCCCTATGTATTCTGTCTCCCACTGGCTGTTGAATGGAGATCTACGCATGACATTCAAGGCATTGTCATACCTCACTCTGATGGACCTCCTGCATATCCACAAAACAAACAGCACGAGAATTATCCATTCTAAAGGCTTAAACCTTGTCTGTGATATAAAGTGGACTAGCTGGAGAAATATATATGTATCCCAGAAACTACCCCTTTTCTGGAACAGCTTCCCCATCTATAGGAAACAGAGTTCCCTCATAAACCAATTCAAGTGTTAGTTGGGCAATTGGATGGAGAAAGGGAAATTCATAGCTGGTTTAGCACCTATGCCACTAATGGATAAGGTCAGCCTGTAAATGATTCTTCTCCCTGGCACCTGCTTGTAAATGTTTCATCTCCCAAGACCCTACTTACACTTCTCAAGGTTACCAGAACTTGTCAGGAATTGGGATTCATGACAAGGCTTAAAAATATTCCAGCTATCATTATCCTAGCCCACACTTATAAACCTATGAATCTATATAAGGATGAACTAGGGCAATGGACCATCCATCATGGGTTACTTCCCAGGTGCTGCCAAACAGACTTGCTGACAGCAAGATTGATTTGTGATACATAGGATAACCGTCTAAAACTTTCAATGCATGAAATCTTTTTTTACAACTACTGTTTCATAATTATATGTTGATAGCTTATCTTGTAATGGTTGCTGTCTATCATGGCAAAGTTGTATTTTTGAAATGAACAAACAAAACCTTTGTAATTGCAGTTATTACTTACTTGTATTTCATGGAGGTTAGGCAATATCCCTAGATGTTCAGAAATATGTCTGAATCATTGAACGTATGTGGGGTTTTGTTAAATTAAGCAAGTGTTCTCTTTGTATGCTCTTCTATCCACCTAGTAGTTGTAGATATTTGTCTATGTGAATAAAATAAGTTTGTTTACTTCTGTACAATAGGCTTTATCCTTTTGTGGGGGTGCATAGGGGAATATGACATGGCTTGCATTGATATTTTCAGAACTGTTTTGTGCAATTATACATGATGCCAGCATAATGATACATGTTTGCTTCCTATAAGTGTAACTCTTGTACCTTCCCATGAGATATTGTTTGGTTGAATATAAATGTTTTCATACCACATCATGGATTTGTCTAGAAAACTGAAAAAAATGCAGCTGGTAGATGATGTCACTGTTGTGGGTAGCCAGGGCTGTGCCCTAGTGATGGCCTGACATAGGCCACTGACAAGAATAAAAAGGCTACTGACAGTGCAAAGCTTGTGGCATTGGATAGATGGGCTTATGTTCTTTCTATTGAACCACAACTCACTGAGACAGAAGAGTTCCTGTTCACTGCAAGGGATCCATGCAGCACAGAATAATTCCACAGTGGTTTTCACCAGTGATGCTCCAGGTATACCATTTAGACATATAAATTAGAACTTTATGGTTTCTTTTAAATTGCTTAAGCTGTACACTTATAATACCTCTATCAACTGACATGTGTGTGACTAGGGGCCTGATGCTGAGGTACAATGACCACCTGCACATTGTATTGGTATACTTTTTTGTTATTAGTAATATATATTACTCTCCAAGATTATTTGCATTTGCACTTGTGTTTGATTTATTTAACTGTAGAAATTACATTTTATTCATGTTTCTATTTCTTGCATTTTTTTCTGTTTTCTCTGTGTATTTTATTTATGTTTCTATTTCTTGCTTTTTTTTTCAGTTTTATTGATGTATTTTATTCATGTTTTTGTTTCTTGCATTTTTTTCTGTTTTCTTGATATATTCACAGGAGCAGTACTGTTTGTCTCCAACACTATATACCCCCCTCTTCCTGATGTTAGAAGATTGCAGGCATCTGATAATGACTGTAATGATAAACAGGCACAGTCTGGGGTTGCAGAGGGTTTGTTTTACATAGAGACTGTATATTCCACATCCGCTCCACACAGTATGGACACAATTATTATGCCTATCCATACCCATGACACAGATCCATCTGAAAGTAGACAGGTTGATAGGGACAAGGTTGAACTGGGTAGTTTCGTGACCCCAGTTGCAGAACTGGCAAATTCTCCCCCTAGCATTTGCAAGGGTAAAGTACCACACAAGGGTGTGGGGTTCACAGAAGGTACAGTATATCTGCCACCTTCCCCCAATGTTGGTGTGTGAGTAACTGCCACCCAATGTATATGCAGGGCCATCATGAAAGCACAGGCAATTTCATCCAGGGCTTCAGAAGACATAGTAAGACTACTGAATGCCATGATTTCTGACATAAAATACAGCATGGATCATTTGCATGAGACTCTTTAAACAGGATGGCTCACGTACTAAGCAATGCACGGTCTGTTATGCATGGATCCCACTCTACAGTGGTACCACACATGAGACTCTTTAAACAGGATGGCTCATGTACTAAGCAATGCATGGTCTGTTATGCATGGATCCCACTCTACAGTGGTACTATTTTTTCTGTTACATCTGCAGTGGATGTATTCAAACTCAAATGGGATCAGCCAAGTGGTCATGATTGTGGAAATAGTTATGATGGCAGCTCATTCAGCAGACATCTTTGATGTTCAGGTAGCACTCTGACTTCTAACCAGGGTCAAGCAACTAGCAATGCAACTCCTGGTAGTAGTAGCTCATTTGATCTGGGGCTTCCACATTGAACTTGGTCCTTTACCATGCATAGCTCATACCTGTTCAGAATGCCAGGGTGTAGTGCTAGCACAGATGCTGTGACTGTGTTCCTGCAGACCTACACACGTTAGAAGTCAATTTGACTATGGACCTCACAAACAACATTCTACAAATGTGACTTCTTTACAACTTGAGATACTGGCTCTGACAAAGCATACTTGCTCTGACTTCAGGTATCACACTAACACAGACTTCTTTTATGCAAGTCTTGCTCTCCTGTAAAACCCCTCATCCCCAATACATCCTCACCTCCCCACACACACTTTGTGCAAACTGATCATGATGACTGTGCTTTACAGAATTTATCATTTAGAAATGCTGATATCTGATGCACAGAGTGGCATCTAATGCTTGTTTAGTCAAAGGTTCATGTTTTAATTTGGATATGTAATAAATTTAAAAATAGTTTAGTCTGCTTAACTTCAGTAGTATTATTAGCTGTAGTAATAGAAGTAGCAATAGTAGACATTGTAGCACTAGTAGTTTCAGTAGAAGAAGCTGTACTCTTACCCCTGGATTCAATAAACTTCCGTGCAGGAATAGCTTCTTCCTGCATGGAAGGGACCGTTTCAGTGCAGCACATCAGTATTTCAGTGTCCACAGACACTGAAATGCAAAATAGAAGCATTTCAGTGTCTGCGGACATTGAAAAAAAAAAAACGGCAGTAGGAAAGCAATACAGGGTGTGTGTCGCAGCCTCTGTGACCCCCCCCCCATATTGCCAAAGCACTGTATGGCACATCTGCAGTCTGCAGAAGCATGTGTGCAAATGCACACATATACCCATACCACTCAACCTCTTCGAGCAAAAAATATGGACAAAGCCTAAAATGATGAGGGGGCAAACAGGGGCAATTTTCAGTATTGCCCTTACAAACATACCTCTCAACTGTACAGATATTCACAGAATGTCCAGAAGTTTGCCTCATATTTTCCTCCCGCAATCTGTTCCTTTCTGGCGACAGCTGAGTATTGAAGTCAATAAATAATGGCAAACATTTGTGTCCAAGACTCCACATCCTTCAGAAAATGTGGGCTAATGCAAAACCTATTATTCTATCAACTATCTAAGTTTGTAAGAGCAGTATTTAAAATCTGTCCCTATTTGCCCCCCCATCATTTTAGGCTTTGTCTAGATTTCTTGCTCTAGGGGGTTGAGAAGTATGATAGGGGATAAATCCACACAACCCCAGCCCCACAAAAGAAATAAACCACATACTGAACAAGTCATGCATCCGGATGAAACACGCACAGAGCTGTGAAAGATCAATCATTGCAATATGTCATAAACACAGTCCCAAGTAGTTGTCATAACACCACAATACACACCCTCATAACCTACAGAAAATAATAATAATAGTAATAATAATAATAATAATAATATCGTTTGTTTGTGTCTTTTGGCTTTTCCCGGTTAGGGGTCGCCACAGCGGAACTCCGGTCCGCTAATGATTGGCAGTTGATTTTTACGTACAGGCTTGCCAGGCCTGATGCACAACCTTCAACGAAGGTACAGCCATTCACGCATGTCTCCACGCAGAAGACACTCTAGCTGAGATTCGAACCAGACATCGTCTTACTGTGAGGCGACAAGGCTACCGCAGCACCACCACTGCGGTGTAATAATAATAATAATAATAATAATAATAATAATATATCCCTGTTTATAATGCCCTAAGTGTAGCTAAGTGGGTGTGTACATTAAACATCCCATAAGAGTTAAATGAAAATAGATAAGGGAAATGGCCCAAGCCATTATAGTGTAATGTTTAGAGTAGCACCTTTACATGCATGTGTTCAGGATTTGAGTTCCAAGACAGGCAATTTATTTGATGTGAAAGTAGTGTTAAACTTACTTTAGTAAACATAATCTATGTAGCAATTAGTTTTTGCCAACTGGGGTAGAGTAGCAGTTCCAAAATTGAGATGTCAGTGTAGCAAAGATGTGAAACCCCCATATAAACACACATGCCCCATACAGTATAGTCACACAGGAATATAATGCAATGAAAGCACATATGGAGATGTCATGGAAGGCAAATGCAAAAGTATAAGTATGTAATATTTATGTTATATTGCACAATGACTGGCCATTAACTTACAAAAATGAGTATGCTAATTGGCCAGCCCAAACAGAGTGTCCGTTGAAAATCCGAGAGTATGCAAATGGGAAAAAGGTCTGGCTGCCTGGACTATTTCCATTTGTATTCCACCTGTCTATATTTCTAGTCTGCAGAGATAGCAATTGGAAAATTAAGATCTCCATTGTATTTACAAACATATCTTACTATGTGTTACAAGGCAAATAGCTTGTATAACTTAGAAAGATATCATAAAAAAATGCAATGGAGATCCACCTGTCAACAGAGAAAGGAAGATCTCCATTGCCTTTTCAATATATCTCGCTATGTTATATGAGTTCATCAACTCGTATAACATACAGAGATATGTAAAAAAAGCAAATGGGATCCCCCACCACTGTTGCTAGCTCTGCACAGCACTGATGTACTGCATAAGTGTGGAAACATGCCCCTTACACATGAGCAGTACATCAGAAATGGCCCAGGATTCCAGAAAATTCTGGAAGGGCAGCATGGAGGCATGATACAATGACGTTTTTAAGAAAGGTACATATTGTTTTTCTTAATTAATGTCATTGTATAATAGCAATAATCCATGGCAGGGTGTGGGCAATGCTGGACCTACCCACGGTTGGCATTGTATGGTTATGACGACATTGCCCTCGTGACCAAACCACATCAACTGTAGGTAAACCAGTATTACCCACACCCAGCTGTGGGTTATTGTTAAATATAACATGATAAGTATGATATGCAGAAATGTGCCTTAATCAATTTGTATCCATCAGACCTTGTTTTGCCCAGCAACAAAACAGTCAGCCCTGCCAACTCTCAAACCCAGGACACTGTCCCCAACAACCACACCAATTTACCACTACACGATCTGCCCTGTGCAATATTATAGTGCTTTAATGAACACATCCTACATTCAGGAAATTTAACATTAATTAAAAACAATAGTGGTCCAAAGTGTTGGACCTATGACCCTGACAATTTTAGTCAAAGGAATGTACCAGTACACCAGCTGAGATGTAAGAATTAATGTAGCTTTTTCAAACATATCATGCAATAGACGGATACAACATTAGGGGGAAAGTGTTGTGGAACCCTTTGTGCATTGTATATAGACATGCACACACATACACACACACACACACACACACACACACACATATATATATATATATATATATATATATATATATATATATATATATATATATATATATATATATATATATGTTTGTTTGTCTTTTTGGCTTTTCCCAGTTAGGGGTCGCCACAGCAGAACTCTGGTCCGCTAACGATTGGCAGTAGATTTTGATGGTGTCAAGTTGTCAGCCTGACGCCCAACCTTCAGCGAAGGCATGCCCATTCATGCATGTCTATCAGAGGCCACTCGACCATGGGTAGGACATGCAGACTCTACACAGAAGGCATTCCAGCCAAGAATCGAACAGGAGAACCTCTTGTTGTGAGGCAACAACGCTACCGTTGTACCACCGCAGTATACAACATATATATATATATATATATATATATATATATATATATATATATATATATATATATATATATACACACACACACACACACACACACACACACACACACACACACACACACACACACACTATATATATATATATATATATATATATATATATACATATAGAGTTCCCCTTTACAAGATTGAATTACTGAAAGCTCGAAATTCATAAGCTCGAGCCCAGAATCTTGAGTTTTCCGTAACTCGAAATTATAAAGGGAAGCTGTAAAAGTAAAAAAAAAAATAAAAGAAATGTACTTATGTGTATGCAGGGAGCTAGGTCCCCCTGCATCGTTCCTGGTGTAACATGCGAGTTGTGTGACCGGACATTAGCGGAGGAGTGGACATTCTTCTGTTGTGCACTTATGCATATAGCGTGGAACAGAAGAATTCTCTTTTCTTCTCTGAAGTGCGATCTTGGAGTTGGTATATTTAAGAAGGGGGGGGTGCAGGGGGCTTGACCCCCTGCAAAAACCTTAGAAAAGTATTTTTTAGTTGTTTGTGTTCCCTTGCAGAATTTCGAGTTACTGAAAACTCGAGATTCTGGCTTTGAGCTTATGAATTTTGAGATTTCAGTAATTCGATCTTATGAAGGGGAACTCTCTCTCTCTCTCTATATATATATATATATATATATATATATATATATATATATATATGTACACACATATATATAACATGCAGTGCAGTTATATCTCTGAACCATCCCTCCCAACCTGTTAGTGCAAGGAACCTGAACAAAGACTGTAAATGGGGGGGGCATATATATGGATATAGTTCGAAAATCGTTGTTACAAATGAAGACGTGTGACAGCAACAGTGTGTTTTTCAGCAGACAATCAATGAAGGATATGATGATGGGAACTGAAATGTCATGTCATGTATTTACTGACATAAATCCTTGGATCATCACCATGATTTACCACACAAATAGAAATAAATTGTGGAACTGAACAAAAGAATGGTCCAAACATCTGGACACTCTGTGGAAAATCTGGCTGTGGAGAGGTATGCTCAGAACCCCTTAATTAATGTGGATCAAGACTGACAAAGTGGGGGGACAAAGGCATGAAAATAGGGACATGTACAAAATACATCATTAGATAAGCTGAGAATGTTCATGTAGTAACAGTGTATGTCCTAACATATATCAACTGAAATATCACATTTCCAAGAGTCAATTGCTTCTCATTAGTTACTGACCTCAATCCTCCCATCATCCCATTGATGTGTCATGCATACATAACAGTTATGGGGACCAGACCAAAGATATTGGCCACACAACTGGACATCCTATGAATATGATATATGGACATAACACAACAGTAGAGAAACTACACTGAGCTACCAATCAATGTCCAAACTACAATCAGACTGACATAAAACTACCCAGGTCCAACTCTGGGGCTGTACACATGCAGTAGCAAATATAACAGGCAGTACAGGGATGTCATATTAGTGGAACACAGACACTGGTGTGAAAGTGTATACCCCCAAACAAGTACACCACAGTGACAGCAACATACCAGTAAGCAAACTGAACATGACAGTATAATACTATGAGAACAACCACATACCATTTGCCACTCACACATTAACCATACATATACTTCCCCAATTCACAGTGCACTGGGAATCTGGAGGTATTACATTACATGCCGTAGTCAGCCCCTACAAGCATATGGATCTGATAGACCACCAGCAGCTGTAGCAGCATGTAGAGTCAGATAGGAAAAGGATGTATGGCACTCCCAGCTGCTACTATCCCTATCCAGCCTAAACAACATAAACACACAGCACTGTTACACAACCTTGGCAGTCTGTTTACAATGGCCATACAGACATACTGTCATATGTGCAGATTTCCACAGAATTACCAGGGTGTGGATGCACAACCCTGGCCACCGCTGCATACCATGGCCAGGAGTCTTCCAGGTCATTGTCGTGCTAACTTGTGTGCATTTGGTAATTAATGATATACCATACCTCTGCACCTCATAGTGTAGGACATCTGGACAATGCATGGCACATGTATGGGACAGGGGGCTGGAAAGAGGGACATATCACACACGATGGTGTAACAAATTGACACAGTATCTGCTCTTACATGTGTTGTTGTAACATCACATCCCTGAAGGAAATGATGTGTGGAACACCAATGGATGACAACACGTACTGACTACAATCCTCACATTATCCTACCACAAAAACAGATGTTGATCTAGGAATAGACCAAGCATAATAGGCAAACATCTGGGCAGTCTGTGGACAACCTGCCAGTTGAGAGCTATGTTAGAGGCATATCACTGACAGATGTCAAGCCACCCAGTAAATGCATGTCCAGATAAACCCTGTCAGTGTACCAACCCCCTATGTGCATAATAACGCTAATGACATACAAGCCGTACCAAACTCTGGAGCTTTGTCCCCCATGTTGCTGGGCTGTCTCCACATGTCCTGTTCTGTGAGGTATTTCCACTTACTGTCTGTGAAGCTGTAGCTCCCACACCTCCGTAATGTCTCCTGCACAGGCCAGGTAAATGAGCAAGGACCACATGAAGGGCATCCCATATGGTGGATCTAGCAGCTGTGTCCAGGCCCACAACACAATACTATGTGGGCACCTACATAGCTGCATGGCCTCAGCAATACCCATCAGGTTAACATCAACACCCTCAAGGTAGGCTGAATGCTTGTGGTAGACAGCAGCAATACACAAACCGCAGACTTGGTCCCTAGATTGGCTGTGCAGGCCAAATCAGGAGCACAAACCAACCTGGCATCAAGTCAGCCTTTGTCTGATCAAGCCTATAAGGTCAAAGGTGGAGTACTGTAAGGCTAACTATGAGTACAAATTGGACACATCCACCAAGGCCAACCACAAGGCCATCTTCACATATATCTGCAATCTTTGAGGCCACATACCAGCCCACCCTGTAATGGTGGCCAATCAGGCCACATATACACCCAACATAGCTATAGGCAACCTGCTGCAGATAGGTTTAGGGTAAACATCACCCCCCTGGTTCAGCAGCACTATAGCTGGATATGCACGGCATCCACACTCCTCCCCTCATCACTAGTGAGCAGGTACATATTTCCTACTGAAAGGTAACAAACATAGGTATCCATGGCACCTGATAATATCCCTGTCTGCATCCTACATGAACACAGGCATGTGTACCCAGCAACATTACACACCATAGTCAGAACAAGGCTTGGCACCATCCACACCACATCCACATCGAAGATGGCCAATGTCATCCCTTGACATAGACATGAATGAGGAGTACAGGAGTAGGAAATCAAGTAGGCCTCACTGGGGGGAATATGACATCTCAGAGCCAACAGTACAATGCAACCAGATACAGTGCTGATATGTTACAGGGGTATAGTGTGGTTGTGAGTGGAGTGGTGGCTACTGGTATTCAATGTCGATGTACAGGTTCTGTACATATGGTTGCCAGCTGTATGAGGTCCTGTAATGTGTCTCCCTTGTAATGTCTCTCAGGTGAAATGTCACATAAGCAACAATCAACATTCTCACAGGCTCATACAAATATAATCATAGAAGCCATACTACACAACCATGCCATAATGTTTGGCTGGAGCCAGCAACATCTGCAGAAGTGGACTGGCCTGTGGGACAACCTTGTCCACAGGGTAAATGACGCTGGCCTGCACACATGTACATACAAGCAAGTCTGGCATTGTGAAAGTGACCTCATACACCATGCCTGGCAAAGGCCTGCTGCAGTAACCAGGGACTGCACAGCCACAGGCATGGGCCTGGCCATGCAGCACCACTGGCACCCACTGGGGAGCCCCATGTGTACCTTGGGCCACCCATCCCAGTACAACATCAGAGTACAGACCCCCAACATACTTGAGGTGGTTGATACCCAGACAATAGATGAGGAGTGTGAAGGTAAGGCCCTAGTGTTGATTACTAAACTAGTGTAGAAGACATACTTGTAATTGTACAGTATCTACATGTGTAAGGTCAGATTGCAGTTGTGGATGGGGGTTTTCTAATGCACAGATGTGTACATCTATGGTGAAGGACAGCAAATTGTGTAGTTATGGGGGTTGTACTGTACATGTGCACACATGCTGCATACATCCTCTACCAATGCCACTTGTGGGTCTGCTGAATGTACACCCCTCAGACAACTACCTAAGTCCCTCCTGTCTGCATGTGGGATGGCAGCCTGCAGCTGGTGAGTATGCAATTGTACTGTTGTGGTTTGCCAATACCCAAGGCATGTGAAGGTCATGCAGTGTACCATGCACACAACTGTCACTCATAGCCATATTGCTTTATGTGCATGTTCACCTGTGTTGGGGTCAACTGCATTGCATGACAGTGGTCACCACAACAGCCTATCTGATGAGAATATGTCATCCCTGTAGCATAACACACTGGCCTGTCAATGCAAGACTTCTGGACAGAGAGGAACACATTGGCTAGACAAACGGCCCAAGGTAGGGACATGTGTGAAACATTTCTGTCATATAGTGGATATAAACAGTGTACACAGCACAGTTAAGATGCCAGGTGTTTGTGATGTCTATACAAATTGAGACCACAATATGTCAATACTCATCCTTTCTGAACTGTAATGTAACCTATGACATGAACAATTCCCTGTACAATCAATTTAGTCGGCCACCAAGTATGGAATATGCAAACCCCACAATACGCTGGATGCATATGTGTGCACACCCTTCAAATAATATGTCATTGCAGCAGCTTGTGATTTACTGACAGCATACAGTCTGCTTGGGTACACACCAGCCATCAAGTAAAGGCACTCTGACTAACACCAAATAACAGCCTGCTGTCCAAGTGTGATAACCATGAAATATGCTCAGTTGCTTGCAACAGCAACAGCCATGGCTTGCAGACAGCGTACAAAGCAGCAAAAGGATCTCATATTTCAAAGCTATCAGTCAAAAGTAGGGTACAACAACATTACCACAGCAGTGCATACACCATGGAACACACTGGAGACAGTTGTCAAAAGGTTGAGTGAATATGGGACAATAGTGCTGTTGACAAGAACCTGATGTCCTGCCAAAAATGATGACAACACATGTCAAGACCTGGCCAGGGAGGTTGCCAGGTGACATACTGCAACACTGAGGGAGTTGCAGAAACCCCTTTCTACTACTGGTGTTCTGTACTACCTGTGAGAACACTCTCCCATATCCTGCATACGTCTGGCCTATGGGGTAGGGTCAGAAGATGGAAGCATTCTTACACATCAAAAACAGCCAGGGGTGGATACAAATTGCAATGCAGCACATCATGTCTCCAAAAGGCAGGTGTGAAAATGTGTTATAGTGTAATGAGACTAGGAATTGACCTCACAGCCACAATAACAACAGGTATGTGTGGTGCACAAGCTACACCTCTCATAAACTGAACACCAACATCCCCATGGTGAATCACACTGGTGACAGCGGCCTGCTGTGGGGCTGCTGTTACAGTGACAAAACAGGGCCTGTAGTCATGGTGGTGGGAATTCTGAACATTCCCTAATAACACCCACATCTGCCCAAAATCCATCAGGTGTCTGCAAGAACGCTGAGGATGAGGAGGTGTGTCAGCCTTCAACATGACAAAGAACTGCAGCATACATCTAAATCTACATAACAATGGCTCCAACTGAACACAAACATGGGTATGGAGTGGCCCAGCCAGAGCCTAGATCTACACCAGATAGAAAACCCCAGTGTGACCTGATGGAGCTGTGCACATGAGCTGTCTTTGCATTCTGACAGAATTTGGTGACATTTGCATGGAAGAGTGGCCAAATAATGTTAAGTCAGGATGTGCCATGCTGATAGACACCTTCATAAGAAGAGTGAATGCTGTAAGCCACTTACAAGGTGCTTCAACAACTTATCATTTTAAGAGTATGCACACATATGCAATCAACATATTGTACATATTGCAGTCATCATATGTTACACGTATCACATGTTTGTTTATCGATTGGATTGCACAGGTCATATGTCACATGGAAGGTGGGTGACATATTTGAATGCATTATCATGGTCTCATCCTCCATATTACAGGAACATGGCATGTTAACAGGGTTATGTACACCTATCATATCCACTGTAAGCTTACAAGCCTGGTGGTGTAACAGGGATTGTGTGACTATACATTCATTGGTCATTTGCAGATCTGACACTCACATGTATGTCATTAATCAGTGATGTCACTCCTCAGATCATCCCACATATGTCACAGAGAAACACAGTGGATATGAGAAATAGAGCAGACATATGAGCCAGACCGCTACACATCCAGTGAGGATATGTGTAGTTGTGAGGTATGTTCTGTAGTACTTGCCACTGTGATATACAGGTGGACAGCAATGATGTGTACATGGCTGCAGTCTATTATGGGAAACAGCCACCACACACTAACACTAATCATGTATCCCAGAGCTCTATATATGTCAGTTACATGTTGTACAACTGGATGCAATGCATGATGTTGACAGCCATGTGGCATGCATGTCACCATGTGGGTAATGTGTGGTTTGTGTAACAGATTTGTGCCACCTCACCTATAAGTGTGTGTGTGTGTGTGTGTGTGTGTGTGTGTGTGTGTGTGTGTGTGTGTGTGTGTGTGTGTATATACCAGACAACATCAAAGTGCAGGTATTAATGCATTAATGCACATATGTTGTCTTTCTCTCACAGGTGGTGATGGGGTCTGGGTACCCCCCTTTTTGAAACAATGTCAATATCTCTGCAGACTCTGTCAATTATAGGAATGCTGAGGCACAGGTGGGGTTGTCAGGGATTGAATCTTTGCCATTAGTTGGCATCCCACTCTTGTGCACATCATCACTGCACACAGTGACAATGCCCACACATACCCTGTCACCAGTGGCCACAGATGATGGACAGTTGACAGGAGGTGGCATTAAACAGTCTAGTGTTGTGACTATGGCAGGTGCAAGTGTAGATACTGGTCATAGCCAGAGTGCAGGCAAGGTCCCATGCAGGCAGATGGACAGAGGTGCTTGAAGGAGGAAAGTTGTTCATCGGGCCACTGTTGCAAGTGCCACAGAAGAAGTCATCAGACGCATGTTCCAGGCTGTTATGGATGCACAGGCACATAGTGAATGCCACAACCCACAAATACTCAGGGTGGTGAATGCAACTATCCCTGATGTATGTGGTGACATACATGACCTTGTTGGGTCCACACGTCAAAATACTGAGGTGTGGATCCAAATACAAACTAATCACCTTGGGAATCCACATCCTTCTCACTACTCCTGCAAAGGTAGCCACCATGACAAAAACCTCCAAAGCTAAGCTTGGTCTCCTTTAAACAGAGGTGGCTAAGTTCATGGCATCCATGCAAATGGAGAATAGTTGCACGACCACCAGATCATACACCAATGCACTGTATGAACACATGCACATATGCATGGATCACCCATGCCAGAATACTGAGGTGTGGATCCAAATACAAACTAATCACCTTGGGAATCCACATCCTTCTCACTACTCCTGCAAAGGTAGCCACCATGACAAAAACCTCCAAAGCTAAGCTTGGTCTCCTTTAAACAGAGGTGGCTAAGTTCATGGCATCCATGCAAATGGAGAATAGTTGCACGACCACCAGATCATACACCAATGCACTGTATGAACACATGCACATATGCATGGATCACCCATGACCAATAGAACCAAGATGATTACCTCCAAAACAGGAAGCCAATGTGGTGGTTCCCCTGCCATACACAAATTTGACAATGGAACAAAAAAACTGATGTGGAAAAAGGTGAAGTCACAAGAATGGAATAACTGCCTTATCAGCCTCAACAAAAGGTTGAGATCATTCATCAAATCCTCTAAAGCTAGCTATGACAACAGAATTGCAACAGATAGGAAAGACAAACACAAGGCCCTCAATAGTTATGTGGATGATCTCCACTCCAATAACCACATGTGCTCTGAGGTACT
The DNA here is from genome assembly GCF_019279795.1 of Protopterus annectens. Classification (NCBI taxonomy): domain Eukaryota; kingdom Metazoa; phylum Chordata; order Ceratodontiformes; family Protopteridae; genus Protopterus; species Protopterus annectens. The sequence goes on from NC_056735.1 coordinate 430,435,749, forward strand.
ACACAATGGTACCTCCTACTCCGAACCAACAGATATTGCCAATATACTGTCCAACAGATTCAACCCAAACCTCGACCCCTCTCATCCACCCAAAGGACTAATCACAATACCAGTAGATTCCCAGACACCCAGTATTACTGCTGTACAGGTTAAAATAGCACTGTCCAAGGCCAGGAACTAATCTTCTATGTGACCTGAGAATATCACTGGCTGTGTGGTGCATGAACTACAGAGTGACCTGGCACCACACCTATGTGCCCTGTGCAATCACAGCCTCACTTCTGGCTTTGTCCCTACCAAACGGAGCACTGCTACAATCATCCCTCTCCACAAAGTAAGAGCGACTACAGACCCTGGGAACTAACACTCCATTAGCCTAATAAGTCTGATATGCAAAACTATGGAACACATCTTCATGGACCTACTAAGCAAGGATATAGGGGATATCCAAAGTCTGGATCACACACAGTTTGGTTTTGTGGAGGGTAGACCCTACCTGCTCAACCTGATCAAATTCTTTGAGTCAGTCACCAGAGCTGTGGATGATGTCAAGGTGGTCATACAACCTATCTTTATTTGGCCAAGGCCTTTGATACCATTCCTCACTCTGGAATCATAGAAAATCCACTAAGGTAGACATCAACCCCTATATCACTGGGTGGGTTGCAAACTGGCTCACACATAGACTCACTGTGTGAAAGTAGCTGACTCCAAGTCAGACTGAACACCAGTCACGAGTGGGGCCCCACAGTGTTCTACCCTGGGCCCTCCCCTGTTTGGTATCTACTTCTCTGAAGTGCAGGCCATCACAAGGCTACTCTGGCTGACAAAGTTTGCAGAAGATTGCATGTTGGGAGCTATTATTAACTACCCAAGTGATGTTGACATCAAGGAAAAAGGTCTCACTGAGACCAATGTATGCTGTCAGAAGCATGGCCTGAACTCAATGGCCAAATATGTGTCAGCATCCCCTTTGGGCACAGCTCAGTTCCCATAAATCACCACATCGACGGTAGTCCACTGAACATGGAAGGCATGATAAGAGATCTGTGAACACAGGTTGACAGCAGCCTCTCTTTGGACCACCACATTGCCACTGTGGGCAGACAGTCCTTCTATGTGAAACATCTGATTACTAATGGTTTTGCATCCAGGAAGTAGGGGGTCATTGTCTCCGCCTACCCCTTCCAAATTAGGCCAATCATCGGGTACAATACCCCATTTGGCATGTCCCTCAATGGACACCTGCAACAATTGCAGAGGCCGCAAACGTACCTCATAAAGATGATCCTAGGCCTGAAACAGTTGTCCTATATGAACAGACTCAAAACACTCCAACTATTCTCTTTCTCATATTGCCTACTTAGATGTGATCTCTGCTTGCTCTACAAAGCCATGTCTGACATAGCTCTGTTAGAAATGCTACATCTAAAGATATCTGAATCCCTCCACACCACATGCTCCAGAGACTTCGACCTCATTACCACAATCAACAGAACATGCCAAAGGGATGGTTGCATAACCCAGAAACTACCCATGCTATGGACTAGACGTCCCATACATATCAAACAGAGCACCTTACTGGCCCTCTTCAAGAGAAATCTTGATGAATGGATGGGAAATAGAGAATTCACCCCACGGATCACTTCCATGGCTCTACTAAACAGAGGCACTGGGAAATATTGTCAGGTGGCAAAATGACAGGGTAATCAACTGGCTAGGCTTGTAAAGGCTCCAGGGTCATTAGCCTAGTACACACCTATAAACCTATGAACTTAAACATCTGGATATCCCATAGACATCTGTACAGAGGACCGGAATGACCTGCACAATGGTGTAACATGCTGCATGTGAGGCAGATGCCATTACCACGCTATATAAGGTAATGCCATCAGGAGGTGGTAAACAGGCATGGATGGTACACCAATCAAAATGCTATCAGCCAAACAGGATATGATCTTTGGCCAAAGTGGCACACACAGTTGCCAGTACTGAGGATAGAACCCCTTCCTGTCTAGTTATTTTTACTACAGTGTTATGCAGTTATCAGATGCACCACAGAGCTTATATGAGCTTTCTTCGTCCCAAGTAACTACTAAGGTGAATGACATCAGCAGGCCTAGGAAAGTAGGGTAATGGGACAATTACAGGGTGGTACCCAAATCAAAATGGTATACTCCACACAGTACATGATTCTCACACACACACTTGCCAGTATTGGGATTAGAACTCCTGCCTATCTAGTTATGTTTACTATAGTGTATCACAGTTACTACATGTGCTACAAAGCTTACTGAGCTTTCATGTGGCAAAAGCTGCTGGTAACTGCACAGCTGAGGTAACGTATTACAGGTGGCAGTAAGTCTGCCTTCCGTTCCAAACTTACATCATGCTAGTTCTTCCTTTCTTGCACTTCAAATGGCATTATGTGCTGGAACTTCACCAGGTTAATGAATCAATAAGTGTGGCACAGCTGGGAGCTGTCAGCAGTACTCGTTCATTACAGAAGTAGCCCCAGTACATACTAGTTATGTCCATGCACCCAGCATGATCACAGGGCAGTTTTCTGTGCTGTCACCCATTACCCTGGTGCCTTTGTCCATTCTGAGGCACTGTTGCAACTAACTCATGTACACAGACAACCCTCCCCTCTAAACTCCAAACACTCAGACCTGTGTGAGTTACCCATATATCACCCAATACTAGCATATGCACTCTCCAGCAAAGACTGGACTAGCAGGTGAAGAGGATAAGATCAAAACCTGCACCACACCATGGGGAACACATAACTCACCATGACACCCACTTTGACAGCTGTGACATACAGTGAAAAGCCACACACACACACACACACACACACACACACACACACACACACACACACACACACACACACACACCTTCACAGAGGCACTCAATGAACATTTACCCAAACAGCACAGACCAGCAAGACAGACACCCACTCAGACACTATAACATGGCACATGCCAAGGGACACATATTTAACCTACACAGTGTGCCCCTCACCCTAAGCTCCTAAGGCTAACCACCTTGCACAATACAGTGCTCATAGGCAACTGACTACTGAAGCATACACATATCCCTCACTAAGTTGAATATGGAGTAGGTAACAGCCAAATATCTATCACATGCCAGCATTCAACACATGACACAGCCAGTCATGGCACCCTACAACAACTACAAGTATCACTCTGTATCCATGTGGGTGTGAATGACCTGGGGCATGCCTCCCTGGACTACATGACAGGATACATGGTTGAACACTCTGATTATGTGGTCCAGACAAGTGTGACAGTAGCCCTCAGCAGTATACCACTGTCACCCAGAATGATGTTGTGGTACTATCAAGAGATGATTGAATGCAACATTGGCTTACGTGTTTTGTATCATTCACAGGGTATCCAGTATCTCTCTGCTTGGGATGACATGATTGATAGAACTCAATCCCCCAGATCCATGAAGCTCCATGTAAGAATACCATAATTTCAACACAGAGTGGTGTGTGTCCCTGTAGAGCAGCAGTGCATATTGAATATTAATGAAGGTGTGCTGCTCAGCTCTTAGATGGACATGGATCTCTGTACGAGTGCAGGGGGGTGTCTAACAGCAGAGCTCTCACAATATACATGCCCCCTGCATGGAAGTCAACAGCAGTGAGAATGTGTGTCCATGGACACTACTGTTAGTGTCCATGGACAAAAAATAAAAAGGTAAAACAGTAAAGCACACACGATACATTCCCAAGTATGTAAGAGCAATATTTAAAATCTGTCCCTAGATGTTCCCACATCATTATATGCTTTCCCCAGAATGTGTGCAAGTAAAAGGTAATTCAAAGCCTCTGTTATGTTATCAATGTTCACACAGCCCCCCACACAGATAATGGTGCAGAAAGCAATGTCCATATCCCTAGTAAAATAGTTAAAATACATAGGTGTTTCTTTTCACTTTATTCCCTCTCTGCAATAAAGTTTAAAGTGTAGCAACCAAATAAACAGCCCTTGTAGGTTTTGAACCCAGGACCCCATAAACCATAGTCAAAATACTTAACTACTAAGCCATTTGAGGTGCAGAATACTACGATTTTTTTTATAACATATCATGCACTCTGGTTATTAAACAGTAATGGAAAATGAATGTCAGTCCCAGGTCTTGAACACGATAGTCAAAGCCATTAACCAGTATGCCATGCAAGCTATAGCATTTTATGATTTTTTCCAAGCATATCATACAGTCCAGTTATTTACCATTAATGGAAAAAATTGCCAGTTCCAAGTCTTGAGCACAGGACCCTGTGCACTACAGTCAGAGAACATACCATTGAAACATCTGAACTGTATGAATTGCTCTTGCTTTTTCAAACATATCATGCAACAGAGGCATACGACAATAGTGAGAAAGCTCTGCAGACATATTCATAGGTTCACAGGTTCATAGGTGTATACTAGGCTACTAGCCCTGGAGCCTTTACAAGCCTAACCCCTAGGATTACTTTGGCATTGTGCCACCCCACCTTAGTTCCCATGCCTCTTTTAAGTAAAGCCACTGGAATGATCCCTGGGGTGAATTTTCTATTTGCCATCCATTAATCAAGATTTCTCCTGAAGAGGGCCAGTGAGGTGCTCTGCTTGACATGTATGGGAAGTGGCTAACTTCATGACACCCATGCAAATGGAGAATAGTTGCCTGACCGCCGAATCATACACCAATGCACTGTACAAACACGTACACAAATGCATGGATCTCACCATACCCAATAGAACAAAGATGCTCTCCTTAAAAAATGTAAGCCAATCTGGATGTCCCCTGCCATAAAGAAACTGTACAACAGAAGGAAGAAACTGTAGAAAAAAAGGAGTAAACTCCCATGATTGTAAGAACTCCCTTATCAGCCTCAGTAAGAAGCTGAGATCCCTCATAACATCCATCAAAGCTAGTTACAAAAACAACATGGCAACTCAGTCTAAAGACAATCACAAAGCACTCTATAGCTATATCAAGAATCTCAATGGCAGCACTCAGATCTGCTCTGAGTTACATCACAATGGCAGTAAATATACAGAACAAATTGATATTTCCAACATCCTGGCAGATAGGTTCAGTGCTAACTTTACCCCCATCTCACCCACTAAAGGGCCCATCTCAATGCTGGATGAATGTAAAGCCCCTGTAATCACTCCTGCACAGATAAAAAACACACTCTCCAAAGCCAAGAATGCAGCATCCATGGGACCAGATAACCCAGGCTGTGTTTAGCACAAACTACAGAACGAACTGGCACCTCACCTAAGTACCATGTTCAATCATAGCCTAACTTTAGGCTTTGTGGTAAATGAATGGCACACGGTGACAGTTATCCCACTCTACAAGGGGGAGCCACCACATATACTGGGCACCACAGCCCCATTAGCCTGAGAGGCCTTATCTGCAAGGCCATGGAGCATATTATCATGGAACTTATAAACAATGACCTAGGTGACGTCCAAACTGTGGACCCCACCCAGTTTGGATTTGTGAAAGGTACATCATGTCACTTAAACCTGATTGACTTCTTTTAAGATGTCGGCAGAGCCAAGGACAAGGCCAAGGTAGTTCACACAACCTACCTACACCTTGTCAGTGCCTTTGACAGCATTCTCCACTCTGAAATTGCAGATACACTCACAAAACTAGGCATAGATACCTATGTCATGAGATGGGTTGCCAACTACCTTACAGACAGAACCCATTCTCTGAAAGTAGCAGACTCCAAATCTGACTCCACACCAGCAACAAGTGGAGTACAACAGGGTCAGTCCTTGGTCCTCTCCTGTTTGGAATCTACTTCTCTGAAGTTCAGGCTAACACAGAGGGTGTATGGCTAACAAAGTTTGCAGACAACTGCAAACTGGGAGCCATTATTAACTCCCTTAAAGATTTGGACAGTCTACAAAAGGGCCTCACTGAGACAGATGCCTGGTGTCAAAGCTATGGCCTCAAACACAACTCCAAATAATGCATTGTCATCCCCTTTGAGTAAAACTCTGTGCCCATGAACTACATAGCTGCTAGTACACTTAACACTGAAAGTGTGATAAGAGACCTAGGTACTCAGGTGGATAGTAGTCTTTCCTTTCATAACCACATTGCCACAGTACTTAGGAAATCCTTCTATGTGGCACATCACATCACAATAGGTGTCTCATCCAGAAAAAAATGGAGAACATTGTTCCTCCCTACTCATCCCTCATTATACCTACTATACAGTACAATGTCCTGTTTGGTATGTACCTGGCAAGACATCTACAACAACTGGAAAGTCCACAGAATTACCTCACAAAGAGGATCACCCGCCTCAAAAAGATGTCCTATGCAAACTGTTTCAAAATAAACCAGCTTTAATACATTGCATATCGCCTACACAGAGCTGATCTCTGCCTAACATTCACACCCATGTCAAACCCAGAGCTGTTGGACATGCTACAAGTAAAGAAATCCCAGTCCTTCCAAAACACATGCTCCAGGGAGCTAAACCTTGTCAGTACAGTAGATAGAACATGCTGGAGGGCTAGATTACAGTTCATAACACTTCCCATACTCTGGAACAAACTACCCATTTATGTGAAACAGAGCTCCTCATTAGCCCTCTTAAATATAAATATTGACATTTGGATGGTAAATAGGAAATCCACCCCATGATTCACTTCTGTGTGTCTGCTTGACAGGGGCACAGGACATCATTTGTCTTGTGTGGCAAAAGCCAGGGAATCTTGTTGGCTAGGCTTATAGAGGCCCTAGGGCCAATAGCCTAGTATCGACCTATGAACCTATGCACACACACACACACACATATATATATATATATATATATATATATATATATATATATATATATATATATATATATATATATATATATATATATACATATATACATATATCTCGAAAGTAAAAAAAAAACAGGTACTTATGAGCGAAGTGTTTCACCAAAAGTACATATCACCTAAGGGCCTTAAGGTCGAAAAACAGCTGTTAATGCTGAAAATGTCAAACACGACATTTTCCACACTTAACAGCAATCCCACCCTTCCCGTAACATGCAAGCCCCCCTGCACCTCCCACACCCCCCTAACTATATATATTCCATCGCCGAGATCGCACTACAGTGAGGAAAGGGATGTATTTCCCTTACCGCACTGTACCGCGATCCCTATACATAATTGAGCGTTATATTTGTAAATGCACAGACCATTTGCAAATATTCTGTTCAATTACATGGCCAGCACACATACGAGCTATTTGAATATCTGTAGTTTGAATAGTTCATAGGCGTGCAATGCTACGCCGACTTTATAATAGTAAACCAGATAGATATATATATATATATATATATATATATATATGTCGCAGTGCAGACGTACCTCAGAATCATACATATCAACCTCTTAGTGCAAGACTAATGAACAAAGGCTGTACAAAAGGTGGAAAATGGGCCTCATATATGTACATAATCAGAATATTGCTGTCATAACTGAACAATTGTACAGCAACAGGGACTGTATTAGCAGAACTGTCTGAATGATATGGGGATGGGAATTGACATGCATGTCAGTCTTCACTGACATAAATCCTTGCATCATAACAGTGTTACCCAGGGAAATGCAAATAAACTGTGGAACAGAAAAAAAGTATGGGCCAAACACCTGGACAGTCTTCAAACAGCCTGGCAGTGGAGAGGTATGCTCACAACCCTTTAGTGCAAAGAATCTGGAACAAGCCTGACAAAGTGGGGGGACAAAGCCATGACAATAGAGATATATCCAAATGATGTGAGTAGATAAACTGAGAAGGTTGTTGTAGTGACAGAAATATCATCTTAGTGCATTTTACAGTTAATGTCCAGAAGCCAAAAGAAAGAACCACCTTAACAAATACAAGCATACATAATCTGAGGGTTATGCTACTGTGTTGTGGAGATTCTATACATAACTATTGAAGGCCTTGTGATTGTCTTCACTATCTGCTGCAATCATGTTTTCATAGCTACCTTTACAGGAGTTGATGAGAGATCTGAACCTTTGGTTGAGGTTAATAAGTGAGTATTCCCAGTCTTGGGACTTCACCTTATTCCACATGAGTTTTCTTCTTCTGTTATAGGGATTCTTTATGGCAGGGGACCACCAGATTGGCTTTCTTTTTTCTGAGGAGAGCATCTTGGTTGTATTGCATATGGTGAGATCTATGCATTTGTGTGTGTGTTCATACAGTGCATTGATGTAAGATTGTACAGTCATGTAACTAGTCTCCATCTGCATGAGTGCCATGCAGTTAGCTACCTCTGTTTGTAGGTGCCCAAAGTTAGCTTTAGAGAAGATTTCATGGTGGTTACCTTTGTGGGGTGGTGGGAGGGATGTGGATTTCAAGGCGATTAGTTTGTGTTAGTAACTAACCAGGGAGTAGTTGACTTTTGGTATAGAGCAACATTCGCCCATGCTAGTAATGACCAGGTCAAGGATGTTGCTACCTCTAGTGAGAGTAAGAATGAGCATGTCCAGGGAATTGGAATCAATGAATCCCAGAAAGTATTGGCCAAGTATATTGGTACATGAGTAGTTTTTCCAGTTAATGATGAGGTAGTTGATGTTGGCCAGTATGAGAGTGTTAGGTTGGAACCTAATATTCCCCAGGGTGCTTAGTAATGGGGAGTGTGAGTCTTGGGCCATGTTTGTGGACCTACAGCAGGCTATGACCTGTATTGCTGTCTTACCCAATGTTAGCTGCATCTGAAGTATCTCAGATGCATTATGTTGTGCTAACAGTTTGGAGGTGTGTGCATCCATTATGAATATTGAAACACCATCACCCTTGCAGCTACAGTCCAAGTTCTGAGCCATACAGGTGTAGAATGAGTGATAGCCTGGTAGTACAGGTGTGCTTTCTGCTGCCTTGAACTAGTTCTCTGTTACAGCACAAATGTCAATGTTCTCCAGTTTAAGGAGTGCTTTGAGTGAGTGCATTTTTAAATATAGACCTCTAGTGTTGAACAGCATGATCCTCACATTACATTTATTTGTAGCTGTAACAGTGGTAATGTGGTCTTTAGAACACTGCCTAAAAAAGCTGCTATAGGGGAAGCAAGAGCCTTGGCCAGTATCTGGAAGCCCAGGCATGACAGATGCAGGCTATCTGCAGCAAAGGATCATGGTCTGTCAAACATGTCACCCCAGGCACACAGATAGGGAACCCATTAATATGATACCAGTAATGTAGCCAATTGTTGAAGTCAATTGTTTTCAGCTTTTACTGTGGTAACATTCTTGGTGATGGTAGGATGCTGCTCAGGGCTAGGGTTATACCTGTCTGGGGTACATAGTCAGAGAGCTCCACCATGTCTGTTTCCATATAGTCCAGGGAGGTACGTCTCAGGTCATTCACACCCACATGTACAATTACAGAGTCATATGTGTACCTGTTGTTAGGGAGACGCCAGTGTGTGTGTTATGTGGCAGATCCTGGTACCAACAGCCAGCTGACTGTCACTTTCTCCTTTTTCAACCTAGTGAGTGGGACATCACTGTTCCTCACTATCACATCAACTATGCCTAGTGTTTTGGCCATGCTGTTTGCCTTAGGTGCTTTGGTTGACTGGCACATTGTTTAGGTGACATATGTGTCTGGTGATTAGTGTTGTGTGGTGGTGGTGGAGTGCATGTCTGCCTTGGAGGTCTCTGCTGTTTGTGCAGCTTTTCATTGAGAGCCTCCGCAAAGGTGGATGCATGGTTTGTGTTTTTATATGAAGTCAGTGCTGGTATGTGTTCTGGAGGGCTATGTGTTCCATGTAGTGTGGTGCAAGTGTTGACTGTCTCCTCTTGACCACCTATTTTGGTCTTGGCTGGAGAGTGTGTGCCTTCCAATTTGGATATATCAGTGCATCTCTTGTGAGTCTGAGCGTAGAGAGGTAAGAGGTGAGTGTTGTCAGTGTACATGAGGCAGTTGCGACATTGCCTCAGGATGGCCAAGTTCAGCAGGTTAATAGGTGAAAGCACAGAGAACTGACCTGTAGGCATGCCTGGAGGGGTGGCCATTAATAATAATTACTGGAGCTGTTTCCTCATAGAATGCTTAGTGCTGTCAGCACATTTGTGTGCTAAAATACTTGCTACAAGGCATCTGGTAAAGTGCTAAAATAATAAGCTATTGAAAGTGCAGGAGAGGAGAAAACTAGCATATCTAAGGATACATTGAAGAGCAAAGATGGAAAACACTCAGAAGCTAACTTAAAGTCCTGGATACAGCAATTCTGTATCTGGACTAGACTAGTTACAGGAAAGGTAACTAATTAGTATTATTTTAATAGCCAAATGTCTGGTATATTATATGTGTCTCTATGTAGTGTAGCTGGTGTACAATGGATGTGTGAGTGCATATCACATGTCCAATCACCCATGTATACACGTGCCCCATACAGTATACTCACACCCCTTGCTATGTTAAGGACAGCACTTATAGGCATGTTATGTAAAGGAAATAATATACACCTGGCCTGCAACAAAATATACAGCCCTTGAACCCAGGAACCTGCACAGAATAGTCAAAGCATATAACCACTAAGCCATCTGAGCTGTACTAGTTTATGATGTGTTCAACCATAGCATGCAGTGCAGTTGGTTTATCATAGGGAAGGAATACTGTGTAATCAGTAATGATTTACTTGTCAATAACTTGCAGCACTGTCAGAGCCAAGAGCACCTTAATACAATTCTGGACCATACTAGATGAAGTTGGGGGACCAGTCTAAGGGCATACAAACACATTGGTAATGATACAAAGGAACCCATGCCACAGGCATCTGCTGCCCCCCCCCCCCGTACACAGTACAACTAATAAGTACACAGTACACTGTTACAAAATCAGGATTGGCCATACACAATGGCCAGACATACACTGACCTCTTAGCAATATAACTAAAATGACTGAAGATAGTAAAACAACAGACAACCAGCCATCAATACAAACAAATGTTTTATTGTGTTATGCCGTCAAATATTACATTACAAAACATATTTGCCTTAAATACAGGAAGCAATTGAGACTTAATTATGTTTGTTCTTAAACAGCCTCCAATTACACTCCTCAGTTAACCCTCTAGGGGATACAATTTCAAATGATACAATATAAATTGATTCTTCACATAACAATGGTTCTGTTATAAGTGTTTGATGAAACTGGAAAACAGAACTTTTCCAAAAAAGTACAATGTAACCCACTACAGTCCCCATGGTGAAATGTATGACAAGTAACAGCTATAGAATGTTTTTCCATGTAATAACTACTATCTCTCACAATACCTTCTGTCTCTCTCTGCTGTGACATAGAACACAGCTCAGGACCCTAACTCACCCCATAGTTCACATATGACAAACACTGGAGTATCTGTCAAACGCTACTGACTGTGCCACTGCTAGGCCAGCTAAAGGGATATCGTACATATCTATAGGCTACCTGTGAATATGAGTATGATACACATCTGTCGTGTAAATCTAAAAGAACTATATGGTACGTATACACCTGTCATAGCCAGAGAAAAGGCAGATTCCACACATGTGGATGGAGGGGTGCTCATAGGTAGACTGCTGCCCATCATGGCCCTGCCACAAGTACCGCAGCAGGTGTCATCAGACACATGTTTTGGACTATCATGGAGGCACAAGCACATGTCAAATCTAACACTGGACTTATTCTCAGGATCACAAATCCAACTCTTCATGCTATGTGTTGCAACATCCTTGATCTTGGAGATGCCCACCATTATTATGCTGAGGTCACAGATAGACGGTTGAGTGAGATGGCAGCAATCATCGACTGTGTGATGTCTGTGCCACAGCATGTGGCAGGAGTTATGCATCTGCCACGTGTATGTAGGACAGCACATGTGCTGAGACTACAATGCTGTATATCTGTAAACCATGGCCACATTTGTCACTCAAACACACACAGTCAGAATACTGATGTCACACATACAATCATACACAGTTGGCATGACGAAGATTAGAACCACTACCTACCTAGGTCCTACTATTTAAGTGTTCTGCATTTATTACACACACCATAGAGAAAGTAGGGTGAAGTGTGCTCCACAGCTCCTCTAAGGTGGACAACATTCACTGGTCTTGCACTATATGGTAATGGGAGATATCCTGGGTGAGAATGGCCAGGAAATGATATCAGCTACAGAAATATATACAATGACCAACACAGATACAGCCATAGACACATTTTCCACACCTGTGGTTAGCAGCCCTGCCTATCTTGTCATTCAGTCCATACTGTTACAGAGTTTTGGCACACAGCACATGCCTTATTGGGATGAAGAGTGTCGTCAGTTACCTGTATGGTCGATGGTGACAGTGGTCCTCATACAGTGGACCTTGGGACATGTACTGTGGGTACCATGGTGTAAAAATATTACACCCCACCCACATTGCATATAGTACTCACTTATACCCATGACAATGCTATGACAAACCCACAATCACACATTTACCAGGAATGAGATTCAAACCTTTGCCTGCATATTTAATTATTGCTGTTACACTGATATGCATTTATCGCACATGCCACAGAGTTAGTAGGGTGAAGATGGTTTCATGGCTCTCCTAATGTGAGCAGCATCACCATCCCTTGTAATTTGTGGCACTGTGCAGTGTATTTGGAGAATGGGGCCTCAAAATGCTGTCTCCTGCAAATATGCACACTCACACACACTTGCAAACACATACACACACACACACACACACACACACACACACACACACAAACACATTCACATATGTCAGAACTCAGAGAGTAAACCACACATGTCTACTCTTTATTAGAACATTGTTATACTTGTACTACAAACTCAAGGTAGACCATATGGTGAAGGGTGTCACAAGGTACCTTTGCAGTGCAGTACAGCAGCAGCCCTTTCTAAGTGTAGTACTGGGGGGTTTAGTGGGTGATAAGGTCCTCAAAGTATTTTCAACTACAAGTTTACAAACTCACAAACATTGTTATACTCAGTAATGCACACAGGTACATTTGTACTGAGGTCCATTGGTGCAGGTCTCCCTGGGTGTGTACCAGGCTAATGTCCATGGACATATTAGAAGAGGTGGGCATGTGAGTACACTGATGTCATGGCACTTGACATTTGTCAGCATGCCATCTATCAATTACTGCCACTTGAGTGATCGCCAGGGTGACAGTTATATTCAGCATCCACTTATCTCAATTGTTCTTGAAGAGGGCCAGTGAGGTGCTTTGATTGACATGTATGCAACATATACCACATAATGTGGCCAGTGTCTGGGTTATGGACCTGTCCCCAAGCATGTTTTTTTGAATGTGGTAATGCGGTTGAGGTATCCATAGCATGTGGTCCATACAGATTGTGGTTTCTTAGCTGTGGCATTTGTAACAAAGCTGGGCAGACACAACATTGTCAGTCAAGCAGGGATTGCCTGTAAGTAGCCAAGATGTGACCAGAAACACTCTGAGGTTTTGGGTTCTTTCCATATCAGACAGTTATTTCATGACTAGGGTCCTACATCTCAAGTACACTTGCAGCCTAGCCAGTTGAAGGTGTCTACTGAGTTACATGGCAAATGGGCCACTGGACCTGCTGATTGGCCTAATGAGCTGGAAGTATTTATTTATTTATTTTACATTTGTTAACCGGGGGTGACTGACTGAGCTGAAAAGGCCCTTTTTCAGCAGAGACCTGGGGAGAAAAGCTCCACAAAGAAAAATTACAGATACATTTAGTTAGACATGATCAGTATACACACAAATTACAAAAGACATGTTTTTACAGTGGTATGCGGCACATCAACAGTTACAGTGGAGTGAGCAAACAAAAAAAATATTAATTTAAAAATAAAGGTAATTATTAGATTTGTGGTGTACAGCTGAAATTTGGAACATAGGTAGAATACAAACATAGTACACAGGTACAGTACATACATTGTAGATTAGCCAATGTTTGTGAGTAAGAAGGAAAACTATTAGTTTTATTAGTTTATGAGTAGAGGGAGACATCGACCTCTTCATTTCTGGATGACACACCCTTAGTTATGCAATGTACCACATGGAAGGACATTCTGTCCACAGTGGCAGTGTGGTGGTCAGAAGAGAGGCTGCTGTTATGCTGTGTTCACAGACCTCCTATAAGGACATCTGTCTCGATTGGACTACCACCAATGTGGTCATTTGTGGACAACACATTGATTCAACAGGGGATTGGGACACAATTCTTGACATTGAGACTAAGGCCAGTGTTCTGACAACAGTTGGAGGTGTCAGTGTCAACTTTATGCAAGATGTTAACATAATCTGGGGATGTAAACAGACCCCCCCCAATTAGCAATTGTCTGCAAACATTGTTAACCACAGTTCATTCCTGTTGGGATGGATATCAGAGCCAATCACAACACACAAGACAGGACACAGGGCAAGAACCTGTGGTACTCCACACATGACTGTTTGGCAGTCTGACACCACTCATGACTGTTTTGCAGTCTGACATGTAGTCCACTGCTTTCACACTGTGAGATCCATCTGTTAGTCTGCTTGCAGACCAGTTAGTGACATAGGGATTAATGAATAGATGACTGTGTTTGCCTATGATTCCTAAGTGTGGAATTGTATCACAGGACTACAAGGGTCACATATATATTTTTTGGACTCCATATTGTTCTATAGTAATATCACATCATATAACAAACAGATCATAGGACTTCTTTCACTAAATTCCCTTGAGTACCCATTTCCCTATAGATCCTTTCTGACTCAGTTACACAGCAATCGTTTTCACTATTCTAGCATGTCAAAGGGTCAGTTGCTGGCATCCTCTCCTGTTCAGCTGGTGAAACTGGGAATCTTGAGGCAATGTTACAATTGCCTCATGTACACAGACAACCCTCTCCTCCTCCCAACAAATACAAATATATGTGAGATATGCAACTATATAGCCAAACTGGAGACTGAGCTATCTCAATTCAGTACTGACAAGACCAGGCAGGAGGAGAAGGTAACCACACACACCACAAACCCAGTCACACATAGAACTATCACAACTGCAAACCAAACACATAAACACACAAAAACATACTCGGAGGCGCTGATTAAAAATCTACCAAAACAACAGAGGCCTCCAAAGCAGACACCCAAGCAACCGCCACCTCAAGACATAGCACATGCAACACACAGTTTACAAAGTCAGTGTGCTAAACAGTCACAGCCCTTAAGGCCAAACAACATGCCAGACACAGTTGTAATAGGTGACTCCATAGTCAGACACACTGATGTCCCGCTCACCAGACTGAACAAGGATAAGGTCACAGTAAGCTGCCTGTTGGGAGCTAGAATCCACCACATAACACAAGCATTCAGGTCACTCCACAGCAAGTGCAAATATGACTCAGTCATTGTACATGCCGGTGTGAACGACCTGAGACGTACCTCCCTGGACTACATGAAAAGAGACATAGAGGAGCTCTCTGATTATGTAGCCCAGGCCGGTATGACCCTGACACTGAGCAGCATCTTACCCTCACCAAGAATGATGTCACAGTACAAAGACAAAATGATCAGTTTTAACAATTGGCTTAATTACTGGTGTCATTCAAAGGGGATCCAATGTCTGTCTGCTTGGGATGACATGCTCGACAAGCCACGCCGCTTTGCAAGGGATGGCTTGCACCTGTCACCCCTGGGCTTCTGGATATTGGCCAAGGCTTTTGCCACCCCCATAGTGCCTTTTTTAGGCAAGGCTCAAATGACAAACCTACCTCCCTAGAAAACACAAGTGGAAAAAAATAAGGGTAATGCTGTCAATGCCAGAAGTCTAAACCTCAAGATGCACACCCTCGAAGCCCTCCTCAGTATGGAGAACATTGATGTCTGTGCAGTGACTGAAACCTGGTTCAAGGCACCTGAGAGCACCCCAGCACTATCAGGTTTTACGTCAGATCATGCTTTCCGGCCCCGAAACTTGGACCGAACCACAAAAGGAGGGGGAGTATCCATATTAATCAATGATACCCATACCTCCAGGTTAGTGGCAACGCACGAAGCATTGGAGACCATCCAGGTGCAACTAACCATAGGCAAAACTGCCTTACAATTTGTAGCATGCTACAGACCACCCTCTCAAACTCAGGAAACTCACACAGCCTTCCTGAAGACACTGGAGAGTATGAATGTCTCTCCAAATACCATCATATTGGGAGACTTTAACTACCCAAACATAGACTGGGAACATTACTCAAGCCCAAACACCCTAGCCCAAAGGTTCCTAGAATTCATAAACTCAAATGCGATGGAACAACTAGTCACCATTCCCACAAGAGGAGACAATATACTAGACCTGATCATCACAAACATGGGGACAAAATGCTCCACACCAGAAGTATATCCCTCATTGGTAAGATCAGACCATAAATTAATCTCACTGGAAATCCACATCCCACTCCCACCCCCTGCACAAAAGACCACAGTGAAGAACTTCTCAAAAGCCAACTTCACACTTCTTAAGACTGAAGTGGTATCCTTCAAGGTCCCTGTGCCAGTGGAAACCACAACCAACACTGCTGAATCCTTTGTAAATGCCTTCTACGGGCACCTTCAAGAATGCCTGGATCATGCAATCCCAAATAAAACCAAGACCCATTCCCCCAAAAGCAGGCGCCCGGTCTGGTGGACCCCAGCCATAAACAAACTTTACAACAGAAGGAGGAAGCTACTACATGACAGAGCAAAATCCCTAAATGGGAAGGCATCTCTGATCAGTACTAGCAAAAAACTACGATCACTCATAAAATCATCCATGGCCAACTTTCAGAGAAAAATCGCAAAAGACACAAAAGACAATCACAAGGCCTTCTTTAGCTATGTTAGAAACCTGGGTGGAAACTCCCAGATATGCCCAGAGTTAGTCCAAAATGACAATAAATACACTGAACCCACTGCCATTGCCAACATTCTGGCAGATAGGTTCAGTGCAAATTTCTCCTTCCCCTCCCCACCAAAAGGAGAAATAACTATCCCAGCAGAGTGTAGCCTCCCTAACATCTCAGATGCCCAGGTGAGAGCCGCCCTCTCTAAAGCTAAAAACACAGCATCAATGGGACCAGACGGTGTCCCGGGCTGTGTGCTACATGAACTCCAAGAGGAACTAAACCCAAACATAAGGCTGCTGTTTAATCTTAGCCTACTAC
This sequence comes from Protopterus annectens, assembly GCF_019279795.1. Taxonomy (NCBI): domain Eukaryota; kingdom Metazoa; phylum Chordata; order Ceratodontiformes; family Protopteridae; genus Protopterus; species Protopterus annectens. The sequence continues at coordinate 430,453,007 of NC_056735.1, forward strand.
AGGATACGTACTCAAAGAGTGGTGTACGGCAACAGTGGTCCCACTTCACAAAGGCGGTGCTTCTACGGACCCTGGAAATTACCGCCCCATAAGCTTGACGAGCCTGGTCTGCAAAGCTATGGAGAGGATCATTATGGAACTCATAAACAAAGACATTGGGGTCCTACAGACATTAGATCCTACCCAATTTGGCTTTGTCAAGGGCAGATCCTGCCTTTTTGAACTTGGTCGACTTTTTTGAAACCGTCACTAAGGCCATTGATGAAGGTATGGCAGTTCACACAGCCTACCTTGACCTTGCAAAAGCCTTTGACACAATACCACACTCGGGCATCATAGACAAACTCACCAGCTTAAATGTAAACCCATATGTCACGAGATGGGTTGCAAACTGGTCAAGGACAGAACCCACAGGGTCAAAGTTGCTGGAGCTATGTCAGACTCTAAGCCAGTCACAAGCGGTGTCCCACAGGGCTCAGTCCTGGGACCCCTCTTGTTTGGCATTTATTTTTCTGAGGTACAGGCAAACATAGGAGGATTGTGGCTGACAAAGTTTGCAGATGACTGCAAACTGGGTGCCATAACTGATACTCCAGCGGACACATACATCCTTCAGAGAGGACTCATAGAAATGGATAATTGGTGCCAGAGCCATGGCCTTAAGCTTAACGCCAAAAAATGTATAGTCATACCCTTTGGGAAAAACAAGGTACCCACAAATTACCACATAGGTGATAATCCATTATGTACGGAAGAGGTAATCAGGGACCTAGGGACCCAGGTTGACAGTAACCTCTCATTTGACACTCACATTGCCAAAGTGGTTAGGAAGACCTTCTATATTGCCCACCTTGTCATGAAGGGTTTCACATCTAGATCAAGAGAGGTCATTGTGCCCCTGTACTCATCTCTTATTAGGCCAATGATTGAGTACAATGCCCCATTTGGGATGTATCTTACCTGACACCTGCAGCAGTTGGAAAGACCCCAAAAGTTCCTCACCAAGAGGATAAAGGGTCTTAAACATATGTCATATGCTGCCCGACTGAAAAAACTCCAGCTCTATTCAGTCGCATACCACCTACTCAGAAGTGACCTGTGCCTAACGTACAAGGCCATGTCCAATCCGGAATTAATGGACATGCTCCACCTCAAAAAATCCAAATCCATCAGAGCCATGAGAGCAAGAGACTTAAACCTCAACACAGAAATAAATAGGACGTGCTGGAGGGACAGATTCATAATCCAGAGGCTCCCTACACTCTGGAACAGAATCCCAATCCATGTTAGGCAGAGCCCCTCACTAACTCTATTCAAAAGAAGTCTTGACGAGTGGATGGGAGATCATAGGTTTACCCCGGGGGTCATCTCTGTGTCACTACTCGACAGAGGCACAGTAAACTAAACCCTAAATGGGTGTAGTATTCTCATCCTAAGGGGTGGTGAAAGCCACACACACTTTGGCTAGGCTTATAAATGCCCTAGGGCAGATAGCCTAGTACGAACCTATGAACCTAAGAGTGTCCACAGCTACCACAAAAGTAGGCCCTATACAGAGGACATTTGGCAGTTTGCTGGGTGGACCACACAAAAGTGCAGCACCCCCCCCCCAATGTTAACAACACACCCACGCATGATAGGAATGAGATTCAAACCACAACCTAACTAGTTTACTGCACTACAGTATTACACATTTATCACATGCACAACAAAGCTTACATGATTAAGAGATGTCCAAAGGTATCTCTAAAGGTGACTGATATCAGTGGCAGTGATAAAGGAGGGTAAAGGGAAGTGTAGTTAGTTCCAATGGCCTCCAAATCATGTCTCCACAACTACAGATACTCTCATACAAACAAAGGCACTTTTACATTTATCAGGACTGAGATTAGAACTCCTACCTAACTAGTTTACTGCACTATTACACATTTATCAGATGCACTACAAAGCGTACATATTTATCAGATGCACCACAAAGCTTACACATTTGAGAGCTGTCCAAAGGTATATTTAAAGGTGAGTGACATCAGCAGCAGTGATAAAGGGGGGAAAGATGAGTGTAGTATGTGCCAAAAGCCTCAAAATCATGTCTCTACAGACACTCTCACACAAACAAACACAGGTTTACATTTACCAGGACCAAGATTTGAACTTCTACCGATCTAGTTTACCGCATTATAGCATTACACATTTATCAGATGTGCCACACAAAGCGTAAAGATCTGATATATGTCCAAAGGTATCTTTAAATGTGAGTGACATCAGCAGCAGTGATAAAGGAGGGCAATGTAAAATGGAGTGAGTGAGAATGGCCTCAAAATCATTCACCTACAAACACACACACAAACAGAGACACCTTTCCATTTGACTGGACTGTGATTAGGATTGCTACAAAAGTAGTTATTGGTACTCTACTGTTACACAGTTATCAGAAGCACAACAGAGCCTATAGGACTGTGGGCTAACAAAAGGAATTTGTACAGTGACTGCAGCACATGTTCTGATATTGGGTAATGGGATGTGTACTTTTTGGGGATGGAGTAAAACAGTAATTCCCTCACACACACACAGGACATAGATTCAAAACTATCTATCTATTTATTTGCTTTAGTAAGTTATGGATTTATTGCATGCACTATTGAGTTTAGAAAATGTTAAGCTTGTCCAAAGGAATATCTAAGGTGACATAGTGTAGAGTGGAACTATGGGATGTGTAATGGGTGGGAAAGGCTTCATAATGGTACTGTCTCGCTCACTTTCTGTGTCTCTCTTCCCCATGTGTATGTGCGTGCATGTTTGAATTATTGTAGTATGTTGGCCTTAGATATGTGTGTGTATCACAAAAAACAGATGGAGATTTACCACATATCTGCCATTTACAGCTGGCTGTGGGTTTTTCTGTCCAAAGTGTGTGTGTCTGAAGACCAAACAGTTTACATTTTGGTGTGTGTGCATGGACATCTGCAGATAACAGATATATATGTGGTCCACTGTGGTGTCAGACACGGGCTTTATTTCTCTATGTTTAGCAGAATGCCCAGCATGACCTATATTGAGTGTGAGGATCCATGCTCTAAGTGTAGGGGCATGTCCAGTATGAGCTTCTGTACTGAGTGTAGGGATCCATTCTCTAGGTCTAAAAGCATGCCCAGTATGACCTTCTATATTGCTTGTGGGCATCCATTCCAGGGAGAATTGTACTCCAGTCAAGTGTTTTGTGTGCTACAGATAGACCTAGCAAGTTATTTTTGCAGGATATCTGAATATAGGTTGCCACTATAGAGGCACAGTAGGTCCAAACATGGGAGGATATTGTGTGTAACTATGTTTTCTATTACTGTCTGTGCTGCTTGTGTAACATGTTCTGTTTTAGCATAGATTGTTGGACATATGTTCTGTTTTACAGTGTAATATATTGAGTCATCAACTACTGACAGATATCATTGTTTGCTCACAGTTGTTTACCAGAGAAATACAAGAGCAATGCAGCAGAGACCAATATTGTGAGGTGAAGACTAGACATTGTGGCACAATCCTGCCATTGTGGACAGGTGGCTACAGACAATTGAGTGATGGGACTGTGTAAATGGTCCAGCATCTTGGTGCTATACTGGCTGGGGATACCCCTTCTTCTGCATTTCTCAACTTAACTGAATGGCCATATCCTGCTGTGGGCATACCTCTCAGCTGTACAGATTTGGCCAGGTTATCCATAGATTCATAGAGTCATAGATTAGTACTAGGCTAACTGCTATTGTGAGACATTTTAAGCCTAGCCAATTATCCCTTGTGAGACTCAAACCCTGCACCTTGTGTTTGTAAGGCAAACACCTTAACCATTAGGCCATCCTCCCAACCTCAAAGGCAGGCTCATATATATGGTCAATTTCCCTTCACAATGTGGTTTACAAGCAGGTTTGTGGTTATGCATTCATGGGTTTGCAGTCAGGGGGAAGTATGAGCAGGCATTTGAGTTTTAGACTTCACACACTCCATGTAGCCATGCTTTTATGCCCCCCTCTGTAATTCTATCCTCTTCCCAACAGTATGGGAGTACTATCTCAGAAATATGTCTATAGCTTGACCTTTATCACAGCCGTATTTATGTCTTGGTCCACAATTCTTGCACGAGGACATGAAGAGGCATGCTACTGGCATTTGTCAGCATGGCCTTGAATTTGTTTTCTGCTTAATGTGCTATGTTGTTAGTTAGGACCCTATGACATTCCATATGATGTTACTATGGGTGAAGCATATGATGGCACTATGGGTGAGCCATGGGTATTTGCCAGAGGCATGTAGACCACATGAGAGTGATGCTGCCACTGCACTTTGTGACTCATACATTACCAGGAAACATGCCAGTGGATTCTCCTGAGGTGACATGGGCAAGTGGGTGATGTGCTCCTGGCAATCCTTCTAGTTCATAGTGATGGATCAATCTGGATGTGTGCAGGGTGCTTCTTACGGCTAGGGACATACCTGCATGGAACACCATTACAGCATGCTGCATCCTGTGTGTTTTCCATAAAAGAAGTGTGCTGATGCTGTAATCATTCCCACCAGCAAGGATATGACTGATGAAATACCTGTGACTGTTGTGGGGGATGGTGGACTGAGTGCACATGTGATATGGAAGCTTATGGCACCTGACTCACAGATGTGACTGGGACCTTTTGCTTCTCCTGCCTTGTATGTGGACATCACCAGTGTGTCATTACTTTATAACTGTGGCTTATGTGGGCTGCCACTGATTGGGCAGACAACCAGTATTCCATATTAGGCAGACAACTAATGTGATGCTAACCTTTCTCTTTAATTCCAAAGGTGTGTGCAGTTCATAGTTACTTTCTAGGCACTGCGTAGAGTTCTTCCACTTGTGTACTGTTTCTATGTATGGACCCCTGTTCATAGCCTGTGCAGCTTTCAGACAGTGACACATATTGACATCTGGACAGTGAATGTTTACAACTAGTAACATAGGTGTAGCTAAGAAGCAGATTGGTTGGCCCTGCAGTTGTTGGAACATGGCCCTCACAACAACAGTACTGTACCTAGGCCACTGTGTCACAACATCCAGGCCTACATGCTGTCCACTTCCAGACAACATTAAACATTCACAAAAGATTGGCACACTGACCCTTGCACATAGTGGACATACACCAATTATCATGTTGATTGGGACAGCTCAGGGAATCTGTGCTCCACTATTCATAGGTTCGTTGGTTCATACTAGGCTATCTGCCCTGGGGCAATTATAAGCCTAGCCCGATTTTGTTTGGCTTACGCCACCCCTTGATTTGAGTATACTGCACCCTTTTTAAGGTTTAGTTTGTTGTGCCTCTGTCTAATAGTGACACGGAAGTAATCCCGGGACAAACCTACAATCCCCCATCCACTCATCAAGATTCTTCTTGAAGAGATTCAGTGAGGTGCTCTGCCTAACATGAATTGGAATTCTGTTCCAGAGCGAAGGGAGCCTCTGGATTATGAATCTGTCCCTCCAGCAAGTTCTATGTATTTCAGTGCTGAGGTTCAAGTCCCTCGAGCGTGTGGCTCTAAGGGATTTAGATTTACTGAGGTGGAGCATATCCATTAATTCTGGATTGGACATAGCTTTATATGTCAGGCATAGATTGCCTCGAAGTAGGCGGTATGCAACTGAGTAGAGCTGGAGTTTTTTTAACCGAGCAGCATATGGCATCAGTTTGAGTCCCTTGATCTTCTTGGTGAGGTACTTTTGGGGTCTTTCTAATTGCTGCAGGTGTTGGGTAAGGTACATCCAAAAAGGGGCATTGTATTCTATGACGGGCCTGATGAGGGATGAATAAAGGGGCACGATTACCTCTCTTGATCTAGATGTGAATCCTTTCATGATGAGGTGGGCTATGTAAAAGGTCTTTCTAACTACTTTGGCAATGTGGTTGTCAAAGGAGAGATTGCTATCAACTTGGGCCCCCAGATTCCCAATTACTTTCTCTGTACTTAATGGGTTACTGCCTATGTGGTAATTTGTGGGCACATTGGTTTTGCCAAAGGGTATGACTATACACTTTTTGGCATTTAGCTTTAGACTATGGTTCTGGCACCAGTTATCCATCTCTGTGAGACCTTTTTGAAGGATGTTTGTGTCAGCTGGAGAGTTGATTATGGCGCCTAGTTTGCAGTGGTCTGCAAACTTGGTGAGCCATAGTCCTCCCACGTTGGCCTGTACCTCGTAAAAGTATATACCGAACAAGAGCGGTCCCAGGACAGAACCTTGTGGGATGCCACTTGTGACCGGTTTCAAGTCTGACATGGCTCCAGCAACTCTCACTCTGTGGGTTCTGTCTTTGAGCCAGTTTGCAACCCATCTTGTGACATAGAGGTTTATATTTAAGTTGGATAGCTTATCTATGATGTCCGAGTGGGGTATTCTGTCAAATGCCTTTGCTAGGTCCAGATAGGCTGTGTGGACTACCTTCCCTTCATCTATGGCTTTGGTAACTGTTTTGAAGAAGTCAACCAGGTTCAAAAGGCAGGATCTGCCCTTGACAAAGCTGAACTGGGTAGGATCTAGTGTCTGTAGGTACACAATGTCTTTGTTTATGAGCTCCATGATGATCCTCTCCATAGCCTTGCAGACTAAGCTAGTCAGGCTTATGGGGTGATAGTTTCCAGGGTCCGTAGAGGCTCCACCTTTTTGGAGTGGGACCACTGTTGCTGTACGCCATTATGTGGGCATATATCCTGTAGTGAGGCTGAGACTGTACAGCTGTTTCATTTGAGGGATTAGTTCTTCTTGGAGTTCATGTACGACGCAACCCGGGATGCCATCTAGTCCCATGGAAGCAGTGTTTTTTGCTTTGGAGAGGGCAGCCTTCACCTGAGCATCAGAGATGTTTGAGAGGCAGCCCTCTGCCGGGATAGATACTTGCTCTTTTTTTGGGGGGGAGGGGGTGGAGAAGTTTGCACTGAACCTGTCTGCCAGGATATTGGCAATGTCTGTGGGTTCAGTGTATTTTTTGTTGTTTAGAATCAACTCAGAACAAGTCTGGGAGTTGCATCCCAGGTTCCTAACATAACTGAAAAAAGCCTTATGATTGCCTTTAGTGTCCTGAGCAATTTTTCTCTCGAAGCTGGCCTTGGAGGATTTTATGAGGGATCGTATTTTTTTGCAAGTACTGATCAGAGATGCTTTCCCTATTAGGGATTTTGCTCTATCATGTAGTATCTTCCTCCTTCTGTTCTACAGTTTATTTATGGCTGGGGTCCACCAGACTGGACGCCTGCCTTTGGATCTTTGGGTTTTGGTTTTGTTTGGGATAGCATGATCCATGCATTCCTGGAGATGCCCGTAGAATGCATTTACATAGGATTCTGCAGTTTGGGCCATAGTTTCCACTGGCCCTGGGGCCTTGAAGGATTACACTTCAGTTTTGAGAAGTGAGAAGTTCGCTTTTGAGAAGTTTTTCACTGTGGTTTTCTGGGCTGGGGGTGGGGTCGGGATGTGGGCATCCAGTGAAATTAATTTGTGGTCTGATCTTACCAATGAGGGATATACTTCAGGTGTGGAGCATAGAGTCCCCATGCTGGTAATGATCAGGTCTAGTATGTTATCCCCTCTTGTGGGAGTGGTGACTAGTTGTTCCATAGCATTTGAGTTTATAATTTCCAGGAACCTTTGGGCTAAGGTGCTGGGGCTTGAGTAGTGCTCCCAGTCTATGTTTAGGTAGTTGAAGTCACCCAATATAATGGTGTTCGGAGAGATCTTCATGTTCTCCAATGTTTTCAGGAAAGCCAAGTGGGATTCCTGACTTTGAGAGGGTGGTCTGTAGGATGCTATAAACTGAAAAGCAGTCTTGCCCACTGTTAGTTGCACATGGATGGTCTCCGATACTTCTTGCAATGCCACTAACCTGGAGGTGTGGATATCCTTGATAAATATGGACACTCCCCCTCCTTTTGTGGTTCGGTCCAGATTTTGGGGCCGAAAAGCATGATATGAGGTATAACCTGGTAGTGCTGGGGTGCTCTCTGGAGCCTTGAACCACGTTTCTGTCACTGCACAGATATCGATGTTCTCCATACTGAGGAGAGCTTCAAGTGCGTGCATCTTGAGGTTAAGACTTCTGGCGTTTAGCAGCATTACCCTTAGTTTCTTGTTTCTTGTGCTGTCTATGGAGGTGGGTTTGACTTTTGAGCCTTGCCTAAAAAAGGCACTATGGGGGTGGCAAGAGCCTTTGCCAATATACGAAAGCCCAGTGGTGACAAGTGCAAGCCATCCCTAGCGAAGCAAAGTGGCTTGTCGAGCATGTCATCCCAGGCTGATATACACTGGATCCCCTTAGAATGACACCAAAATTTTAGCCAATTGTTAAAATCGATCATTTTGTCTTTGTACTGTGGCATCATTCTAGGTGAGGGTAAGATGCTGCTCAAGGTCAGGGTCATATCGGCCTGGGCTATATGATCAGAGAGCTCCTCTATGTCTCTTTTCATTTAGTCCAGGGAGGTACGTCAGGTCATTCACACCAGCATGTACAATGACTGAGTCATATTTGTATTTGCTTTGGAGTGACCTGAGTGCTTGCATTATGTGGCAGATCCTAGCGCCCGACAGGCAGCTCACTATGACCTTCTCTTTATTCAGCCTGGTGAGTGGGACGTCAGTGTGTCTGACAATAGAGTCACCTATTACAAGAGTATCAGGTGTGTTATTCAGCCTTAAGGGCTGTGGCTGCTTGGCACACTGACTTTGTGGGCTATGTGTTGTGCGTGTTTTGTTTTGGGGTAGCCTTTGCCTGGATGTCTGCTTTGGAGGTCTCTGTTGCTTAGGTAGATTTTTATTTAGAGCCTCCGAGTATGTTTTTGTGTATTTATGTGTTTGGTTTGCTGATGTGGTGGGACTATGTGATACTGGAGTTGTGTTGTGTGAGGTTACCTTCTCCTCCTGACTGGTTTCACCAGTTTTTAGATGAGAGAGAGCTCAGCCTCCAGTTTGGCTATATGGTTGCATCTCTCACATATATTTGAACCTGTTTGGAGGAGGAGAGGGTTGTCCGTGTACATGAGACAGTTGTAACATTGCCTCAAAATTCCCAGATTCACCAGCTGGACTGGAGAGGAAACCATTGACTGACCTTTGGACATGCTAGAGTAATATAGGGAAACTGAATTAAGATGGACCAATAGGGGACAAGGTAATCGTAGTGAGTATAAGAGTAAGTAGTGCTTATGGTTTTATAGTGCTAACTTGTAAGATTACTTATTTGGACCAGTGAAGGGCCTTAGAATGAGAATATGGTGTTTAAATTGAGAGATAGAGCAGTTCTAAGGGAAAAAGTGAAGAGCAGACTTTGTATAGCCAGGAATAGTTTAAACCCAATTAGGTGGCGCTGCCCGTTATTGCGCTATGCACAAAAACGCGCAAAACCGTGCAAAAGAGGGATTTAAGAGAGTAAGATCAAGGAGTTAGGAATTGACCCAAAAAAACGATTTTAAAAATAAGTGCAAACAGGAAATTCAGTAAACAGCTCTAGGTTGTGCTCTAAATAGTTACTAATGCAGAAATCAAGTTTAACAAGCCAGAAAATGCTCAAAGTAGGCGGCTATGCAGAAAAACTTGCCAAATAATCTGAAGAAAAATACTTAAAATCTCAAAAGTGGCTCCTTTCTTCTCTCAGCGTTTTCTCCTCTTGGTGGGTGCTTTACCAACAGCCAACAAGTCTGAAAAGATGACAAAACCACAAGGCGATTGGGATTTAAGAGAGGAAGATCAAGGAGTTAGGAATTGACCCAAAATGGCCAATAAAACTACAGTTTCAAGTCAGTAACCACTCCCACAGGGGCAGGCAGGCTGCGCAATGTTTATCATTGCCACTGATGAACAGAGAGACTTCCCTTTAGCCCAAGCAAAAAATGGCCTCCAAGAAACATACAAACAGTTCAGAACAGCAAGCCTGTAAGTGAACTTTTTTAAATTTCAGAAAAGTGGGAAAAAAGCAAGATTTTTTTGTTTTTTTGTTTTTTTCAGAGATAGCAGAGGTTCGCAAGTATCAACAAGTTATAACAGTGCAGTAAATGACCTCGCACTTGAGTGCTAGGCCAGAGACAGAAAAAATGCAAGTTTTGAGAAAAAAAATATTTTAAAAATAAGTAGAAACAGGAAATTCAGTAAACAGCTCTAGGTTGTGCTCAAAATACAGTTACTAATGCAGAAATCAAGTTTAACAAGCCAGAAAATGTTCAAAGTAGGCGGCTATGCAGAATATTCTACAAACGTACATGTTACTTTCATTTATACATGGGGTTGGGGGGCACATCTGACAACTTTCCACATTTGCACTGACTGTACTGGTGTTTCAGTTATAACTCTGTTTGCTTCCATTTAGTATTGTATAATGCCCTATCTTGCAGAATGCAGGCATATCAGTAGTGTACACAAGTTAGACTGTAATGGCATACATTACATTTTCAGACATTGTACTCTTCAGAAGTATACTGCAACTGCCAGACCTGTTGTAGTATGTCTGTATAGGTCTGTAGGGTGGCTGATCACCATTGCCAGCATTTCTGGTGCTTTGCTCAACCTTTATTTCTGGTCATCTACACCTGTCTTGCTGGGTGAGGCTGGGGGGTGGGAATGGGAACGTTCATTGACATCCATGTATGTGACCTGTGGACACCCAGTTAGTCAAGCCACCACATGTACTGCAGTGGGAGTTGTCACCCTGAGTACTACTGCCTAGTATGGGGACAACAGTATTTGTTATGGATTTTATGCTGTCACATATTGCTGTCAGGTATCTGCTGCTATCCCATTTGGCCAACCAGTTCCCTTGCATGATTGCATCCATAGCATAGATATAACTATCAGAACATACTACTCCATTTAGTAATTGATAGTAAGGGTGAATTACCTTATGCCTGGAGCAGTATTGAGAATGGTGCTGGAGGGCTGACTATGTGAGGCGCACACAGTAGTCTCCATATACATGGTAAAGTACAGGTAGTGTCATGTTTGGCATTCCTTTTACTGTATGTGTGAGTCGGAGAGTGGTATTTATCCCTGGGTCCCTACAGTGTCAGTGTGTGTGCTATGCGTTGCCTCCTTGCCAAGGCATAGGCATACTGGGCGCATCTCTGTCTGCCTCTAGGGGCAGGCTCAGGAAGTTCTTACTCCAAGTCCCTCTATGCCTGTGATGACCTTGGCAATGGTGGAGGGCTATATGTCCCCTCCCTGTGTTGTTCATGAGAGTTCCGGAGAGTACTCCAAGGCTCCACCAGATATGTCATGGCAGTGGAACTGTGACTTGAGCATCCCAAACACACACTCTGTAATGATCCTGTTTGTGCATGTGCCTCTTTATGGCATTCTTGTTCGGGTGTGTGTGCATTTCTAATGGGTGCCATCAGCCACAGCTCCAGTGTGTAGCCAGCATCCACCACAAGATGGACTATTTGGATGTCCGCCCTGGCAAACTCCTGATGTAGCTGTGAGGAATTCCAGATGTGGGAGTCCTGATAGCTTCCAGGGCTGCCAGCACACCCTTGCATGATAATGCCCTGGGCATCGCACACAACCTGGCAGTTGATGTAGATGTGCATGCAGTCTATGACACCCAGTACCTGTGGGTATTCAGCTACATGGTGGAATAGACAGATATTGCTGGTCAATTCCTCACAGGTGTTGGAAAAGTTGATGTGTTCATGGACATGTGGTAGCATCACATCCAGGAACAGACAGAGTACTCTGGATAGAGATGCCTGTGACACCCCCATGATATCCCCAGTAGGTGTTTGGAAAGTACCTGTAGCTAGTATTCTTAAGGCTACACATAATTTAGCATCCACTGAGATGGATTCCCCTCTGTTTGTTCTGGATGTGAGGTGATGCCCGCACAGCTCCACAATTTTCTGAAGTATGTCCCTGTCCACCCCATAACATTCTACAATCTCCAGGTCATGTAGCCCCTGATAGGCCAGTCTGGGTCTGAACACTCTCCTCCTCCTCCTGGGTCTGCGGTGGTTGGCAGCATTATCCTCCACACCACCGTCACCCTCCAGCACATAGTAATGTATCCGAGCAATGGCAGCCCCTACCATTTTGTTGGTTTAAATTCCCAGGTTTACTCCGAAGGTGCAGAGTTTGTGGGGAAACGCAGACTGAGGGGTGTTTCCATACTTTATAGTGGTGTGATGCTACTGCTGCTTGTCAGATTAGCTGTTTCTGATTCATTCCTGATGCCAGTTTACTTGCTCATGGCTTGGATATAGCCACTGTGAGTGTTAGAAACATTACTGGTGATTTGTGGATGATTGCTTTTATTCTGCTGTTGCCCTTTTTGTAATTAATTTTACTTGCATCTCTTCCTGTTTAAAACTCTGCAGCTACCTGCCAGCTGCATTATATTTGCAAGGCCCATTCTGAGTTGCAAGACTCCCATAGTAGTGATTTCTACATCAGTTTACCTTTATTTTGTGCTGTTGTCCTTTAATTCTATTTTACATGTCCTACCATCTTCAGCTCTGCAGCCACCTGTCAGCTGTATTATTCGAGTGCTTTCATTGCCCAGTTGTGGGTTGCAGACTCCCATGTTGCTGATTTGTACAGCAATTCCCTCGTTCTGATACTTCCTTTGCCTTTTCCTTTTACCATTCCTCTTTCAGCCTGTAGGTAGTGTAAACAGCAACTTATGTCACTCCCCTGCATGTGCACACTCTCTTCAGTTCATGGACTATGAATACACAGCCTCAGACACAACCCCTCTCCTAGCTGTGCTTAGTTAAGCAGACACCAGCCAACAGGGTTCCAATGTGCTTCAAGCAAGCATGACACCCCCCCTTTTCATGTTCCTTGCTCCTCCTGCCTACACAATGGTGTTAGAGCACCTACACAGTTAGGTGCAGTCTGACACTTAGAAATTTTCATGGCCAACTTGTGATCCAGTATAAGTCCCCTCATTAGCATACCCCCTGCCTTAAGCCCTAATTACTGCACTATTCTCAAGCCTTCCCCCTTAGCAACCACTGTTCCCTGCCTATGTTTACTTTCTGCATGCCATTGACTATAATGGCAAAATGCAGAAAGTAGTTCTAATGCAGTCCCTCCCCCCCATTTCTACATGTAATCCCCCCTCCCATTAGCATACCACATCCCCTGGCCTCATTGGCCAAGTTAGGCCAACATTAAATCATTTTATTATTGTATTAATTTCGAGTGGTTTTGCATGCCAATGGCCATATATTTGGCCATTGGCATGCAAAACCTAATTAATACATCCTTTCCGGAGTTCTGATATGGCTCCATTGTGTAGATTGCAGAAATTTATTCGGTTAGTAACCCAATACATTTCTGCCAGCTACTCTGTTCCAGCGCGAAACATGCCACTTTGCTGGAATGCTAATCAGGCTCATTTGCATGGTTTTCACCAGCAAATCAGCTCATTAGCATCCTGCACAGCTTTTCATGTAGGAACAGTGTAGGGCCGTTCATGCTTGTGAAAATGGCACGTATGTGGATCACAAAGCGGCCGTTTTCCATGCAGGAGCAGTTTCAGCTGGCCCTACCTGTGGTGCTTGGAGCTCTGTTGTCTGTCTGTCTTGCTACACCCTGCATGGTTTTCACCAGCAAATCAGCTCATTAGCATCCTGCACAGCTTTTCATGTAGGAACAGTGTAGGGCCGCTCATGCTTGTGAAAATGGCACGTATGTGGATCACAAAGCGGCCGTTTTCCATGCAGGAGCAGTTTCACTGTTCCTGCACGGAAAATATAATTTCATGAATAATGCCATTAGTGTCATCAGTAGTAGCAGCAGTAGTAGTAGCAGCAGTAATAGCGGTAGTAGATGTAGTAGTAGTAGTAGTACTGGTAGTAATAGCAGTAGTAGTAAGGTATTGTTAATTGCATAGTACAGCTTGCATGGCACCTTGTGCAGATAATACCAAGATTGCCCTGACCCTGCATGCTTTTCTTGATCATTTACTTGTGCAGATGATGCTGACATTGTCCTACCCCACATGAGGTTGTTTGACATGGGTTTGCTTATGCTTGATGCACAAAATGGCAATCTAATGCATTTAAAAGTAAATATGTATTTTATTTCAATGCATTTTTGTTGGTATTATCTGTATTTGCTGTATATATATATATATATATATATATATATATATATATATATATATATATATATCAGTCATTTATATGATATCATTGCTTTTTGCTTAATGCTTACTTCTGTTATGTACTGCACTATCTGTTCATTACAAGTTCATTACTCATCTTTATTATGGTTACTGAAAATGACCTAGCTTGGGGTTGCCTATCTCTGATGATCACAGTAGCCAATCATTATATGGGTAAGCAAAGCCTGGTTTCTTTGAATGCATCGCTGTTACTGTTTATATATGCTTAGTTCTTTTGTTTAATTAAGTGGTGAGTGTATGTGCATTTTGTTGCCTCTTAGCCAGTGCAATGGGATATTGCGCATGCCTTCCATCTGCCATGATTGCCCCCAGCTGCAGGTTTCTCATCTGACTCCTCATTTATGTCAGCTGGCCCTACCTGTGGTGCTTGGAGCTCTGTTGTCTGTCTGTCTTGCTACACCCTGCTGCAACAGCTTTTTAGGTATAATGTTAAGTTAAGTGGCACAAGCTGTGGATATTTTGGCAGAGTTGGCAGGATCATATTGTGGAGCACCTCCAGATGTATGTAGACAGTGGATCCCTGATTTGCATAGTCCAAGTGCATGCTGTATGATACTGTGCATGAGCAGTGTTGTAACCTTGATCACTGAGGTTGTCTAGGTTTTTCACAGGAGTCATGAGGCAAGGTTCTACTGCATATCCTCCATCCTCTACTAGATTTCCTTGTGATAAGTCAGTAAAGATCATAGGTGAGTCATATGTGTTTGTCATAGAGACTGCCTGAGAGACCAGCACACTAATTATAAATGACACATTGCACATTATAGACCACCTGACAGCTGATGAAATGATAGCGTTTTCTGTTCACATAACACCTTCCTGATTCACCAGGTGGGGCTTTTATTTCAATATGGATGAAGTCTACAGCCCCAGTACCTCAGGGAAATGAGCTATGACACAGACATTTTGCATGCTGGTAGCTCTGTCCTCTGGGGTGTGTAGAAACCAGATATGCTTCTCCAGGTGTTACAGCATTGCATTGAGGAACTGGTGGAGTATTCTTGTGGCAGGGCTGTAAAACCTATTCTGTGTCCCGTGGGACATTGAAATGTCTCAGTAGCTAGTATATGTAAAGCTCTACATACATTAGTTTACACTGGGTTGAGTTCTCCATGACTCCCAAGTGGTGTCAGGTGAGGATGGCAGATAACTATGTTTTTTTGTAGAGTAACCCTGTCCACCCAGTAGTGCTCTAGTATTTCAATTCCGTGTAGTTCATGATAGGTCAAACATGGTCTGAATATGCTATGCCTTCTAGGCCAAGGTCTGTTAGCAGCAGCAGCAGCACCTTGTTTGAGAAGTTGTTGCAGATAAAGATTTATAATGGTTGCAGCAACTCATGGCACTTTTTTTAAAGTTCTTCTATAGATGTATTCTAGCATGTGTTGGAATTCAGTGGTAATGTGAGCATGGCATGTTCACACTCATTTTATATATCTCTAAGTTGCACCATCATTATTATTATTTTTTGCTTCTTTAGAATACAGCACAGATGATTATATGGTCATTAGCATATTGACTGCTAACCCTAGTTTTGCTGCTGGCTGTGACATGTGCTACAGTTTTCCTGAATTGCAAACTCCTTGCTCAATGCTGCTTATTGTGCATGCAAGCGTTGACAGGGGTTCATGAATCCATGACAATGTGTAAACTATTATTTTAGATATAATAGATAGCACAATACCTGTATCAATTTTTGTGTCCACCATTTTATCATTTATAAAAAATGTAAATGCAAAAAATTATTTCCGTTCAGGATAGTTATCAAAAACATCGGTCATTCGGTATGATTTTCACATGCGCATTCAACTTTGGATATACATTTAGTTCATATGCCGTGGTGGCTATTATATTTACATTTATTATAAAACTGTACATTATTAGTGCATTATGCTTAGATTATGCATCCATCATTTAACACAGTTGTGTCATTCAGCCTTTGTAATTACAGAACTAAAGAAAGTGATTTTTGATCTCACATTGGCAACATTTTTTTTTCTCCATTTACTTGACTTGTCTGTATGTCAGTTTTGTGCACAGCACCAATCTTTGCATAATCTTCCTCAGCCACTGGGCAATCTCAAAAGCATTTGGAACTGTATTTAATCCACAAAGAGCTTTTCTTGGCAAGCTTCAGTGAGAATTCTACTCAAAAATCACATGGCACAGCAATTGTGAAGAAAACAGAAACACTGCCTAGGTGTCAGTTTTTAATACTGCCAAATGTTTAATAAAATGTTTGACAGTTTGTAAGCTGCAAACTAAGGAATCATGTTGTTTTGCCAAACAACCCTGCCTTTTAAAGTCAGTAAAACTACCATAAAAAAAAAAAAGATGAACATTTTACAGGCTGCCTGTATTTGACTGTGGTTGTGATTGCTCGATGACATATTGTAAAAGTTAAAACTATTCCTAAACATTTTTGATAGTTTATAAGCTGTTCCATCATGATGGGCATAAATGGGGAAGGGCTGCCCCATTGCCTAGTGGGTTTGCAAGCTGTGCCATGATAAAGAGCATAAATGGGGGAGGGGATGCTCCAGCACCTAGTGGGTGTGCTGCCCTTGGTACAAATTTTCTTCTTATAGTTCTACAAGTTTCTGCCTTTATGTGCTTTATTCAAAGGTAACTTCCACTTTCCACATCCAGCTGTATCATGTGTTGAAACTTCAAAACAGGAATGGCCTATTCATTATTGTTGATGCTTCTGTGAGTCAGCAATAGCTTGATCACAGACTGAGTGCATATTTGTTTTTCACTGGCCTTAGAGGAGAGAGTGATGGTGACTTTTATGGGGTTTTATTTCACTTTTTCCTTTTTTAATGTAAATTTTTGTAGCAGGTGTAGAGGCTTGTCCCTACAATGGGAGTACACTGGGCTTGCTTGCCTGTAAAAAATGTTTTGGTGTCTTTTATGACTTATTGAGTGTTATTGTTTTGAGTTTGTAACCATTCATGTATTTAGTCCTTTTAGTTAAGTATACATGTGTGTTGTTTTAAATGACACACAATTACTTACATTGGTACCTTCATCCAGGCTTGAAACAATCTTAGAGTCTGCAGTAAGATACTTTATTTCAGTACTTACTTTATCTCATTCTTACTAGACCTCTGGTTTCAATGACTGAATGAAAAGTTTCTATTATTAAGAGTAATTTGAACTCAAAATGCCCCCTTAAATTTCCTTGAGCTAATCAAAACACGTGTCATTATTTATTTTTGTGACTGAGCATATTCTGAATTAGTGTATATGTGAATTCACCCATGATTCTAAGAAAAGTTACCACGTTTCTCTCAAAGATTGTCACTTACCACAAAATAAATAAATAAATAAATAAATAAATGAAAATGCTCATGTATTCCTTTAAGTGTATGCCATGACTCCATTGCTGGCACAGTGTCCTTGATTTTTCCAAATTAGCGCAGAAAAAAAATCTCATCACCATTTTTGTTTGTCTTCGTATGTTGCAAATTTTTTAATAAATGTAAGGAGAAATCTGTGTTTGAAACCACTTAATGTACAAGCAAAGGCTGAACATTGACTGAGCATATGCTAGCCATATGCCTTGCACTACACAAATATGGAGTCAGTCTGTATGCAGGTGAGTAACTTGCTTCTAAGGAGCTCAATGAATGACTCAGTACATCACAACTATCTACATTCCATATCTAATTACTGTAGTAGGCTTCAAAGGATATCAATAGAAATTGCCAGGATATTAGTGAGAAAGATACTCTATAACATTCAAAAGTACTATACTGTTCTAATATCTGTAAGATGTTTTTTTTATATGTAAAAACCTTCAGCTGTATAGCTGTTGTATAAATAGGAGAGAAGCTGGCATAATCTCAACTAAGACAAAAATACAGTGCATATATACTACAGCATAAGCTCTTCCTTCCCTATGATATATTTACAGATGTCTATATTACTAAGGCAAATCAGAACTTGCTGAAATATTACTAGTCCTTCTAGCCCATAGTAATAGAGCAATGTCTAAAAGTTTATATCAAATTCTTCTCTTGCTAATAAGCAACTATATTTATGAAACGTCAAATGTTTATTGCAAATAGGGATGTTCTGCTTTGTTTGTGCCTTTGTACTTTGCATGTAATAGTGAACTTAGCACAGACAGTCCCCCGGATTTATTAAACTTCCATGCAGGACTAATTTAGTCCTGCAAGGAAGTGGCAGTTTAAGAGGAGGACAGTAGCATGCCATGCATATTAATGAAGGAGCGCTGCCTGAACTCCTAATGTTACACGGAGCATAGGCGAGTGCAGGGGACGTGTCTGAGAGCATAGCTCTCAGAATAAACATGCCCCTGCAAAGTAGAACAGAAGAATGTGTAAATAAATGGGCGAGACCACTCATAAGTGTCCACATATCCCCACTAACAGTCCCCATGTGTTCAACAGCAACAGTACATTCAAATATAATGAAGAAACCCATTATTTATTTTTTTTTTAAACCCAGAGTACAGCTAACCATAGCTGTATGGGTTTGCCCATCTCTTAGCTATGGTTAAAGCAGCTGAAAAGGCTGAAGAGGATAACAAGGAATATATATGCAAATGAAGCAGCTCAGCAATAGTGTAGTGGTTAGAGCATCCGCCTAAAGAACAGGCATTCCTAGCTTGAGTCCCACTGCAGCACATATCATTTTCCATATGAAATCAGTATACAAACATATTTTTACATCTTTTTGCTGTATAATCTACATAATAACATTTAAATGTGAACTGGAGTACTGCATTAAATGCACATGTGAAGTGTCAGTGTCATAATGAATAAGGCACTAGTAAGCAGGTTTAAGCAAAAATAAGCAGTAGTAAACGGGTTTAAGTGCATTTGTGTGGGGGTAAGCATTGCCTACAAAGATTAAGCAAAGTAGAAGCTAAATGAGTGTAAGAAACTGTAACCGGAGGTTAGCAGGGCTTACCGTTGTGCAAACCCGTGCAAACCCACTCACAACTGCTTTAAAGTGTCTTAATCACTCTATATCCAATGGCCCATGTTCTGCCCAGCAACAAAATAAACTGCCTCTGTAAGGCTCAAACTCAGGACCCTATACACTACAGTCACAGTAATTAATGACTAAGCCATCATAGCAATAGATCTGAATGAGGTATCAGCAAACTAATTCTCACCACAGGAAAACCAACCCAAACATGTGAACTGAATCCATGTACAGTGTGAAGTGGTATAACTTTCTACATAATATAAATATGTGAACTGGAGTACTGCAGTAAGCATAGACCTGAGGAGTGATTGTAATAAAGTGTAGAAGTCCCCAGGTCTCCATACAGTGTATGTACACATGAATCACGGATACCAGATACATATATAACCTGTAATGAAGAATAAATCATTGCCAAATGGCAAACATAGTGCTAATTAACTTTTAAGCAATGCTAACCACAGCACAGCTCAAGTTAGTAAGTGTATGTGTAGCGGAGCCAATTCAATCTGCCTAGTAGTATACCTCTTTAAGCAGTGCCAACCTTATGTAAGCAGGTGTGCCCATAGCTTAGCCTTTGCAAAACTGGCCAATCATGGGAAAGTGTTTGAAAATGCCTGAATTTAAACCCCACAGGCAGGGATACTTCTCATAACTGGTTGTAGCTTCCTACTGCAGGAAGAATGGCTGGTGTGGGTGAAGGCACTCAATTTAGAGCGCAACACTGGGGCATCCAGGAGTCAAAAATCATGGTATGGCTCCTGGTAAACCACCATGATCAGAGACTACTGCAGGGCCAGTACCAGGGCTTGCAGTATAAAATAGAGGCCAGGGACAGTCTCGCCCGTGACCTCACCAGTGCCAGAGGTATCCCCTGGATTGGTGTGCAGGTCAGGCACCACCATGCTGACCTGAAGCAGCAGAGGGGGATGTGCTGGAACAGTGGATCCAGGAGTCTTGGCAGATGCCTAGTGCCCCAGGACTAAGTACTCATTCTACCAAGTAGTAAATAATCGCCTAGCTTGTGTATACTATGGATAGGTATGGTTAAATATCACTGCATTTCTCTGACAGCTACAGATGAGCAAGCTGTGAACCAGCAAGCCCATGATGGTAGGCTGCATAGGCTGCATCGTGAGGCACGTTAGTAATCAGTCTGCATGTACTGTCATAACAAATAAATATAAGAGCCTTAGAAAGTGTTGTACCAGTAGAAATAAATGTGTAATAGTCCGTGAATAAAGGTATAACCCCTGGAGTGTTTCTGTTTACTCTTCTCTCATATATTGATGATCTGTTCCATACTATAAATAGTACTGTTGTATCTTAAGCAGTGCCACCCACACTGTAGTATGCAGATAAAATGGGCATGAAGTCCTGCATAACAATGTTGGAAGTGCCAAGAGGTCAGTTATATTGTACAAGTTAGGGAGACTTAGAAAACAGTCGAAAGCTTTACATCAGTTCCCTGATAGCACAGTGTACTGTGATGTTATCAATAATATTTTGTCACACACAGCAGGGGTTTGAATCCTGGGAGTGCAACTAAGTTGTACGCATGATCATACCCCACAACTGTACAGATTTTGATACAATGTTCATATAGAAGGCTATATGCATTCTTACACCCAAGAACAGCACAGAATTTGCTAGAATGTTCATATTGTAAGTTGTATGCATATTCATACTCCACAACTGTTCCAATCTGTCCAGCATGTCCAGATAAATGTCCCTTATCACCAGCTTGGTACCCTGTTCCCCTGAAAATCCAGTGTGATGGTCCAAGAATTGTATGCAGCTGTCAATCACATATAACTGATATTCAAACGTGTACATACTCAGAGATTGTATATGGAAACAAACCTGTCTTTCTAGAAACCTCACCCAAAGTGTATGACAGCAATTCTCAACATATGTTGCATTAACACCTGCAGCCTGTCACGCCTGTATGTAAGACACAGGTCACGTACATAATAATTTATAAACACACCAGTGTACAATACAAGACCATTGTGCAGTGTAATAATACCTGTAAGGGAAAGACCACTGCAGTGACTAAGAATGTTGTGAAAACTACCAGGATATATTAGCTGTTAATTGAACTCTCTCTCTCACACCTAACATATGTGATAATAAGCCAATGACACTCCTCAACCGGTATGTGTATACTCCAACCTTTTGTTGGGACATATGCCCTAATGGTTTATAAATATTCACATTTGTTTCTATGCATGTGCCATGTGAAAATACACCCATATTGGTGGCCTGTTGCCATCAATGAAACCTGCATGCTCCTGTAATGGCCACTGTTGTTCCATATAGGCATATGATCTGCTTGCTCTGCAACTGTGTTAAATCTGGTGTGTCGGGTTAATGGGAATACCTATGCATGCTGTTATAACTAATCCTGAATGCTGTTGACTGTTACTAATGAATATCTTCCATAAACCTGTGAAAACACAGCTCTTATGGGAGGGCCAGTCTCAGCGGACCCACCTGTCCCACCTCAGCTGGCCATGGCATCGGGCACCAGCACATTTGGGGCCCAGTCTGGGACTTCCTCCTCCATGAGCCCTTCGCCACCTTTGGGAGGAACTGCTGTAGGGAATGGGGCTCACCCCCCTCGGAGCAGGCGTGGAGGGGAACCTGCCACCTGTCAACAGGTCTGGGTTGTGCTGTTTAGAGAGCTCGATCTGGAGTATCGAGAGCGGCTACGCCAGCTTGAGGGCCGAGTGGCACTATTAGAGGGTATTCCTACCCCTCCTACACAGCCCCCAGCACAGCCACCTTCGGGGCCGTGAAGGTGCAGTAGTGACTGCCCATGGGTGGGGACCTCAGTCCCACTGTTTTCAGTTGGGGGCTCATGGGCTTGCGACTTCCAAATGCCCCTCCCTGTCCAAGGTGTTTACCCCCCACATGTGTCATATACTGGCCCTGTATGCCTCTTGAGTGTCTTGTCTGTTAACCTACCAAACCTCCCTCCCGAAATATACCTACTACCCCTCCTCAACATCCCACTCTCACCTGAAAAAAAAAAGGGCAAACTGTTCCCACAAAAAAATCTCGCCCCATACATAGCTGTCCATTTTGCACATGTGTCCACTGGACACATGTAATATGGTCTAATTGGCATCACAAGGAATATATGAGGTCCTCACCCCTCACCCAGGGGTTTGAGGGTACAAATGTACCTGCAAATATAGTGTATATGCACAGCTGTTGCTGTAGAAGAAATGGGCAGCTATGGACCTTTCCTATACCCTTCCTGCACATGCCTAGCTATTTTCCGTACTGTCTTTCCCTCTTTGTGCCCCATTTTTTACCACTTTCCTATCAACCCCTTTTTCTTTTCTTTTAAAGGAATTAGCATGGGGGTATGCAGCAATAAACACTGTTAAGCATTGGTAAGAGGGTTCGCGCAGGTTTGCACGGGGGTAAGCTATGCCTACACAGGATGAGAAATTTGAAGCTGACTGTAAGAAACCATCAGCGGAGGTTGGCAGTGCTTACCGTCATGCAAACTCACTCAAACCCACTTACAATTGCTTAAATGTGCCTTAATCACTCTGTAGCCAATGTCCATGTTCTGCCCAGCAACAAAATAAGCAGCCTCTGATAGGATGAAACCCTGGACCCTGCACACCATAGCCAAAGTGATTTACCACTAAGCCATCTCAGATAACATATCCATGATGTGTTCACAAACATATCATCCAGCCCAGTCATTCAACAGTACAAAGAATGTATTCTAACATGTAGATGTATGTGTGTGAGTAAATATCTTAATGTCTAAATGGTTACAACATATTAATATATATATATATATATATATATATATATATATATATATATATATATATATATATAATATATAAATATGTATGAACATATAAAAATGCAAATGCCTATATATATAGATATATATGTCCACATCTACATGTCTAAATATATACTGCAGGTTATAGATATATGTCAGCAGATATATATATATATATATATATATATATATATATATATATATATATATATATATATACATACATAGGTATATACAGACATACATCTCTGGATAATGGGAAAATAACAAAACATATATGTCCTCATGCAACATTAATGGGGTTGAGAGGCCCCACAGAATATACATCTGGTACATATAGGTATACCCCCAGCCAAGCACGACCCCCCTGTAATACAGTACCAAGTGTTGCAGATCCCATAGCCAGGACCAGACACGACATGGCCATCCCTAGGATACATATACACAGACACATATATGCAGATACATATATGCAACTACACATACACACACAGAGATTTGTACAGTAATATACATATGTAGTACGTGCACACAATATGGAGCAGCCAGTATTCCTACAGTCACCTCCTTACCAACTGGAAACTGTATGAGTCACCCATACAAATGGCATTCATAGCCTGCAACATATACCCACAGAGATATCAAAGGGTAAAACACCACATACAGGTGTGCATAAATAAATGTGAAAGCTTTATTTGTGTACTATCACAGTTGTATATGCCATGTCATATAGCTGTTTAGATACTGACATCCATATGAGCAATGTAATGCAACTGTGAAACAGTTATACTAAGACAGTAGTCTGGAAAGGTTGACATATGTTGCTGTCCAGGCCGCGGCCTCCAAGTAGTACATTAGTAATGACAGACTGGGCCACAGTATACCAGACAATCACCAGTAT
Organism: Protopterus annectens; assembly: GCF_019279795.1. Taxonomy (NCBI): domain Eukaryota; kingdom Metazoa; phylum Chordata; order Ceratodontiformes; family Protopteridae; genus Protopterus; species Protopterus annectens. The sequence goes on from NC_056735.1 coordinate 430,476,873, forward strand.
GTAATGCAGATGTATAGGTCAGCAGCCTCTATCTACACTCTGTACACAATCCCTAGGGGGACAGACCCCAGTTGACACAATGGGATGTATCTGTTACATAACAAGACATATCTGACACCATCACAATCACACTGACAAATAGAACATCCCGTATGGCAGGAGGCAGTAGGCCTGCATTTAACCAAGGTGGATTGTATGGTAATGTACATCCAGATACCTTAAGGCAGCCTATCCCAGATACCCACATATGTTGTAACAGCCTAGGTTAGTCATGGTGCACCCCCCCTACACTCACTAATACTGGGCCATATACCACTGTAAAATACACTGGCCTTTGGGGTGCATTAGGGCACACATGTATTGTGTAAGTGAAACCCAAACATATATGCCCCCCCCCCCCCAAGTATATCTGGTGGAGTGATGGCAGGAATGACACCATGACATACACACACAGCCCACTACATAAACTCTGACAGCATGCCATATGTGCAAAGCCTGGTATGTAGGTGGAGGATAGAGTCTGGAACACAGGCATATATGTGTAAAACTGTTGTCATACAGTAAGTAAGATATGTATATGTGTACATATATATATATATGGATATATGTATACTTATTTATACATATATGTTCACCATATGTCCTGCACATGGAGTGGAGCCCTACCTTAGCCCCAGTAGTCCCAACCTCTCAGTGCAAGCGATATCACGTATGTAGTGCAGGTATGTTTGTAGAGTATTGCTACTGTAATAAGGATCGTCTTCACAGAAATGGTGTGTGTGGAAGGCCACATCTGCTGTTAACATGTGCACCATTGGCTACTTGCAGGCATCCTATGGTCATCATAGTACAGTACCACTGCTAGCACACTAATGCCCCTGTGGACTACAGCTGTGATAAGGCCAATATATGTGGACAGTCTGACACACTCGGGTCAGTCCAGGGGTATACACAGAACCCCTTCATGCAAGACATGTGGACCAGGCCTGTTAATGTGGATATTACCAGCCATGTACATGGGTATAACACATACATACATACTGGTATACATTCGCCCCCATAGGTTATGCATTTATGCACCCCTGTCTGTCCTGACACATAATAACTGCTGGTACAGAGGTGCCATGGCCTACTATCCAATAGTTACTGACATACATCTGAACAGCATCCCACTGCTTTGTCTGACATACATGACTGTCATGGTGGCCAGGCAGCAGTATATCTGGCAAGTATCTGGACATGATATCTCACTGGATAAGTACAGTAAGCTGCTTGGCATGTAACAAAGTACAGTGCAGGCTACAGGAAGACTGACTCAACACTGGGCTACATATCCTATGTGGGAATACACATGTACCTGCGTAGATAGCGGGCTCTACAGGCATGTCGCATCACAGAATAACAAACACCTGTGTGAAAGTGCATAACCACAACCAATGTGAACACAGCCACAGTCATATATGGTAAGCTAGCATACTATCACAGTATATGGACTGTCTAATGTACACCATCCCCATATGAGCCACTCACACAACAACCCTACATATACTGGGCCACTACACAGTGTGGTCTGATGGCTGTCTGTGGTTTGGGACAAGTGTGTGTTTGCCCCTACAAACATGTAAGCTGATAAGGTGACATACAGTGGAACAGCATGTAACATCAGATAGAACAGGACCAAGAACAATGACATATACCACAGTCTCTACACAGGCCAAGGTACATATGCACTATACACACACTGTCAACAATTACCAGACTTACACATACCTCAGTACTGTACACTCAACCACAGAATGCCCAGGCTATGTCCTCAAACATAACCCCTACTATACATAACATGTGTATCAGTCTGATATCTCACTGGCTTATCAGATATGCTGTCCCTGAATATGGTGTACAGAACATATGCACCCCCTACTGCATGACATATGTACAAAGGTTGACTGGGTTGTGACTGGAGGCACAAACACAGGCCCAATATTGACATGTCACTGTGATGACCTCATACATTTCCTGTCGTAACAGGGTTTGATGCAACATATGTCCTATGAGGGATATGACGTCAGTAACTCTCCCAGCTGTCACCATCTACTGACTGCAATCCTCACACTACCTTCTGCAGTTGAGAGATAGGTGCTCTGTGGGTAACACAGGGAACACAAGGCACCACACACTGCCCAGTCTGCAGATGACCCTACAGATGGGGATTCCACATAAACATAGCACTGACATGACAAGTATTAAAACATGTAGGACAGCCATATCCACACACACCCTGTTAAACCAATAGTACCCCAACTGCAGTATAGCAGCACTTACAGTCTGTAGTCAGGACAGGCACATCCCCCTCCTGTGTGTTGGCCTGTTTCCACAGTGTATGGTGTCAGAGGTAAGTCCCCAATCCATCTGTGATGCTGTTTGCCAAACAACAGATCTAGTTCCTGCTCACAATGAATAAAAAGACCCAACACCAACAAGATGTTCCTAGATATTGGAGTGTGTTTGCATGCAATTGGCTATGGGAATGTTAACACAGATGTTCCACATGCAGTCAGTTAGAGGAAGGCTGTAATCTGTGCAGAGGCCATCAGCTGATCATGAGCATCACTGACAATACACATGCCACTGTCTAAGCAAAGCAGGTGTAAGTCTCTACATCCACCAGAGAGGGAGTGAGAGAGGCAGACAGAGGCAAAGATAAGTCAGGGTGGGTTGGGAGAGTAAAAGGTGAGCATGTTTGTGTCACACACCTACCAGTCCCAGGTTTCAAAACAGTGAATGACTATGTACTGATATCACATCTGTTATCCCTGAATGGTGGATATTGTGATTTATGCTAGAGGCACCATATAATAAATCTTATAAACACACTCAACATTGGGTCCAGTTGTTACACACTCACAACCACCTCCACACAGGACATGAATGACATACATCAGCAAAATATGACACACACACACACACACACACACACACACACACACACACACACACACACACACACACACACACACACACACACACACACACACCTGGGATTAGAACCCCTACCTAATTTGTTATTACAGTACAGCACTATGCCAATACAGAATGGGCCACAGAGATTACTGAAGTACTTTTTCCCAAAGGTTTATTTCACAGTGAATGATATCAGCAGGACTGCCAAAGTAGAGTGAATGAATTGTATTGAGTGTTACTAGCCAAACATGCATTGCTCTCTACACAGGCATAGGAACAGACACAAAAGCATCCACAACTCCCGTGTGTGAGAATAGAACCCCTACCAGAGTTCCATATCACACTGTTATAGCATGCACCACAGAGATTGCTGGAAATCTTTTTCCCCAAAGGTGTACTTCACAGTGATTGACATCAGCAGGATTGGCAAATTAGGGCATACAAATTGTATTGAGTGTGACTAACCTAAATTGCCCTCATTAGCCAGTATGCATTAACCGCTGTTCTGGCCAGAACAGAAATAACATGACTTTGTAGGTCATGAACCCAGGACCCTGTACACTACAGTCAAAGTAATTACCCACACAGTCATCAGAACAGGACATGGGACTGTGGTTCCACCAAAGTAATACCACCATAGGTTAATCAAACTGAACATGTGAAAGGAATGTATATACAGTTGTCCGTAAAATGTAAAAGACCTCTCCAAGACCAACTCCATGCTACTCAAGGCAGAATGACAATGTTTGTGACACCCATGGAGGCAGGAGCTGACAGTTTAACTGATAAATCCTGCACTAAACACTGTATGAGCAAAGCCACTTGTGCATGATTCCTGACATCCCACATAGAACCACGATGCTCAGCTCCAAAATAATCAAGCCAGTCTGCTGGTTTCCTGCTATACAACAGATAGTAGACACAGGGAAAAGGATAATCCAAGGATGCAAACAATTCCCTTACCAGCCCCAGTAAGATGTTGAGATCCCTCATGGAATCCTCCAAAGCTGATTATGTAACTGAAATCGCCACAGATTCCACAGGCAACCACACAGCATTCTATAGTTATGCCCGAATTCTAACTGGCAATGCTCAGAAGTGCTCTGAGCTGCAACAGAATGGCATTACATAGACTGCTCCCATGGAATGTGCCAATATTCTGGCAGATTGATTTAGTGCCACATTCACCCCCTCACACCCCCAAAAGGGCCCATGTCAATATGGAAAGGGTTCCATTGCCCAGTAATCATGGCCACACAAGCAGAAAATGCACTACCCACAACTAAGAATACAGCATCCATCGGACCAGATGACATCGTGGGCTGTATACTACATGAGCTTCAAAATGGAATGGCAACTCACCTAACTGTCATGTGTAATCATAGCCTCACATCAGGCCTAATGCCCACTGAGTGGTGCACAGCTGCAGTTATCCCACTCCACATGGGGGATCCATCTGTGATCCCTGGAACTACTGTCACATCAGTCTGACGAGCCTGATCTGCATGGCCATGGAATGCATTATCAGGGATGTTTTGAATGCAGACATTGGCAACCCTCAAACACTGGCCCCCACACAGATTGGGCTCATGGAGGGCCAGTCTTGTCTCCTGAAATTATTTACAGCTTTGACTCAGTCTGCATAGCTGTTGAAGAGGGTAAGGCAGTTCACAAAGCCTATGTGGACCTCGCCAAGCCCCTCAACACCACCCCCCAGTCTGGAAACATAGATTAATATACTAATCCGGCCAAACATCCCTATGCCACTTGCTGGTTTGCCAAACGGCTTACTGACAGAACACAAACTTTAGGTGTAACTGACTGAAAATCCATCCCCAGACAAGTGACAAGTGGAGTACCTCAGGGTTCAGTCCTGGGACCACAGTTGTTTGGCATCTACATCTCTGAAGTACAGGCCAACAGTACATGACTCTGGCTAACAAAGATAACAGATGACTGCAAAATGGGAGCCATTATGAGCCTGACTGTACTGCATGAAATGTTACTGATACCAGCCTGACATCATACAGGTGGAATGGATTACTGTTAACATCTTGTGCCCTTGCCATGTAAGGTCCTGGTTATGAGATCTGTAACAGTTGGTAGTGTATTGCAGGGCAGACGTGTTTGGCTGTGGGGGGGATACCTATCCATGCATGGCATATGTTGTTTGTGCCTGTCAACCCAATTAATGGAGCATGTGGACATATCTACAGATGTATGTCCGTATATATATATATATATATATATATATATATATATATATATATATATATCTGCCTACATTTATGTATATATATATATATATATATATATATATATATATATATATATATATATATATATTCATATATATATATATATATATATATATATATATATATATATATATATATCAGTATGTTGTATCTGTTTAGAAATTAATATATTTTCACACACACATACATCTACATGTTAGAATACATTCTCTGCACTGTTGTATGACTGGGCTGGATGATATGTTTGTGAATACAGCAGAGTTATGTATATCTGAGATGGTTTAGAGATAAATCACTTGGGCTATGGTGTGCATGGTCCTTGGTTTGAGCCTAGCAGAGGTTGTTTATTTTGTTGCTAGGCAGAACAAGGGCCGATGGATACAGAGTGATTAAAGCACTTTAAGCAGTTGTACGTGGGTTTGCATGGAGGTAAGCACTGCTAAAGTCTGGTTACAGTTTCTTATACTCAGCTGATGAATTGCTTAACCTGTGTAGGCATTGCTTAGCTCCGCACAAACCTGCGCAGACCTGCTTACAACTGCTTTAAAGTGCCTTAATCACTGTGCATCCAATGGGCCGTGTTCTGCCCAGCAACAAAATAAACAGCTTTTGCAAGGCTCAAACCTAGGACCCTGCACACCATAGACAAAGTGATTCACCACTAAACCATGACTGGTACAAATAGATTTAATGTTTACAGAAACATATCATCCACTCCAGTCATGCAACAGTACAGGGAATGTATACCAACATCTAGATGTATGTGTGTGTACCTATATTAATAGCTAAACAGATACAACATATACAGATATGTAGATATATATATATATATATATATATATATATATATATATTTCTAAAACTGTATACATATATAGCAATATATATGCACATATATGCATGCATATGCCTAAATCAACACATATATGTGTTGACACCTATATGTCTATATATACACAGCACGTTACATATGTGTAAGCAGATATATATCTATGTAGGTGAATACGGACATAGTTAAATATATATTAGCAGATGTATAATTCTATATAGGTATATATGACCATACATTTGTAGATAGCAATGGCAGATTAACAAATACACATATGTCCACATGCACTGTTAATGGGGTTGAGAGGCCCCGCACATTATATGTCTTGTACGAATAGGCATCCCCCCACAGTCAAACAAGTGGCTGGCCTTGATGTCACATGTATGAGTATGGCTTTGCACCCCAGCCTCTTAGCTAATTTACATCTGTTATCCCTGTATGATTGACATTGTGATATTTATTAGGGCCACCATAAAAGAAATAAGCAAAAACCCCTCCACATTGCCCACAGGTGTCACACACTCACAACCACCTCTACACATGATACGAGTTACAAACACACACACACCTGTTATGCCTCAGAGTTGAACCCCTACCTAACTAGTTTATTACACTACACAGTTATAGTATGCGCCATGGGCATTACTGAAATACTTCTTCCCCAAAGGTGTATTTCACATTGAATGACTTCAGCAGGATTACCAAAGAAGGCCATTTCAACTGTACTGTGAGTGACTTGCCTAAAATGCATTGCTCCCTACACAGACAGTAAGACACACACAAAACATCAACAACTGACATGTGGGTATAGAACCCCTAACTGAGGTCTATATCACACTACAGCATGGAGCTGTTATAGAACACACCATAGGGATTACTAGAGAAATCCTTCCCCAAAGGTGTATTTCACAATGAATGACATCAGCAGGGTTGCCAAAGTAGGACATTTGAAATGTACTGTGAGTGTGTAGCCTATAATGCATTCCTCCATACACAAACATTGGAAACACACACAAAACATCCAGAATTGCCATGGGTGGAGATGAAACCCTACCAGGGTTCTAAATCAAACTACAGCTGTATGCAGTTACAGAACATGCTACAGAGATTAGTGAGCTATAATCTACGCAGACGTGTATTTCTAGGTGGGTGACATCAGCAGCCTTGCCAAAGTTGAGTATATGAATTCTAATGAGTGTGAGTAGCCTAAAAATCATTGTTCACTACTCAGTCTAAGACAGACAGAGACACACGCACACAGACACACAGTTGCCAAGTCTGGGGTTGGAACATTTACTTAACCACTTTATCACACTACAGCAGTACACAGTTACAGGATGCGCTATGGAGATTACTGGGTTATGACTTTCCCAGAGGTGTATTTCTAGATGAGTGACATCAGCAGCCTTGACAAAAGTTGAGTATATGAGTTGTATGGAGTGTGAGTAGCCTAAAAAGCATTGCTTTCAATTCAGTCAGACACACATGCACACACACACACACACACACACACACACACACACACACACACACACACACACACACACACACACACACACGCACTTGCTAAGTCTGGGGTTAGAACACCTACCTAACTACTTTATCACATGACAGCTGCACACAGTTACAGGATGCGCTACAGGGATTACTAGGCTATTACTTTCCCAGAGTTGTATTTCCAGGTGAGTGACATCAGCAGCCTTGCCAAAGTTGAGTATATAAATTGTACGGAATGTGAGGGGCCTAAAAAGCATTTCTCTATACACAGAGACACACGCACAGACACACACTCACACAGTTGCCAGGTCTGGGGTTAGAACTACTACCTAACTAGTTTATCACTATAGCAGTACACAGTTATGGGATGCGCCATGGGGATTACTGAGCTACAGTTTTCCCCGAGGTGTATTTCACATTGGATGACCTCAGCAGGCTTCTCATGATACTGCTATGAGGAGGGCAATGTGTGCATGGGCCATAACCCATTCATGTAGGGGTTGTCATGCCACATGCAGGCACACACGGGGTCATATGCCACAGGTACATGTATACAGCTACTAGGTGACTACTTCCTTGTACAGTCATGTTGCACAGCTGGCATGTATAGTCTGTCATGCTGACAGATACTGGTAGCTAGTATCTGCAATGAATGACACCTGCACCTCATGTGTTTGGGGCCCTTTGGCTGTGTGCTGGGTGGAACAGGCCCAGGTGGCTCCTTGTCACGGTCACCCTCTTCCACACATCTATGTCCATCTACCTTTGGCTTATTATCGTGTGTTGTCCTTACATATATGTCTGTATTCCCATCCACTGTGTGTGCAAGGCAGGAGTGGTGCATACTGACATGTGACTGCAATAGGAACTGCAACTGCCAGATATGTCTGGTCCATTCATGTTTGCAGACATGGCCTTCATGTGTTTAAGTGTGTGAGCATGCCCAGTATGATCTTTCACTATGTTGTTGACTGGCATTGCCTTCATTTGTCTAAGTGTGTGAGCATGCCCAGTATGGCCATCTATATTGCAATTGTAAATCAAGCCCAGGTAGTTTGTACTGCAGTGTTGACCTTTGTGTTGTACACCAACAGGTAGCATGCTGTGTCTGCAGAGTATACATTGGTCATTTGGCATTGACTGTTGCTACATTTCTGCATAGCGGGGGGGGCACCTGACTGTTTCTACATTTCTACACAGGGGTGGGGGGGGCACACCTGACTGTTACTATAAGTGTAAGTGGGATGGTGGGGCACACCTGACATGTTTACTCATTTGCTAGGACTGTACTGGTATCTCGGGTACACCATTTCAGTCTGTGGACTTACTTATCGTGCTGGCTAGAAGCATACTAGTGTACTACAGATCTTAGCTTTCACTACCTGCATATTATTTTCTGATTCTCTAGACTTCACAAATTACATCCACCTGCCTGGCCTACTGTAGTCTGTCCGCGTAGGCCTGGGGCAGGGATTACCTATAGGGATCATTCAGAGGCCATAGTACAACATTTGTTTGTGTTTGTCTACACCTATCCTGCTTGCTGTGACTGTTGTTGGGTATGTGCCCCCCAACTGGCATGTGTGAGTCACTTACCTTGTGGGTATCCCAGTATTGAGGGTGGTGTTGCAGGGCTGCCTATGTCGGATGCACATAGTACACTCCCTATACATGGCTGAGCACAGGTAGTGTCATGTTTGGCATCCCTTTTACTGTATGTGAGTCAGAGAGAGGTGTCATTCCCTGGGTCTCTTCTGTGTCATTGCATGTGCCATGCGTTGCCTCTTTGCTAAGGCCAGGGCATATTTGGCATGCCTCCTTCTGCCTACTGGGGCAGGCTCAGGTTGTTCATCCTCTGAGTCTCCCTGTGCCTGTGCAGGCCTTGGCACTGGTGGGGGGTTGTGTGGCCCTGCCCCATGCTGCTCCTGCTGCAGCTGTTTCCACAGGATCATATTGTGTAGCATGGCACATACAAGGACAATTTGGGTACATGTAGTTGGTGAGTACTGCAAGGCTCCACCGGATGTGTCCAGGCACCGGAACTGTGACTTCAGCATCCCAAACACATGCTCCATTATGATTCGTGTTTGTGCGTGTGCCTCATTATGGAGTTCTTGTTCGGGTGTGTATACATTTCTGATTGGTGTCATCAGCCATGGCTCCAGTGCATATCCAGCATCCCCCACTAGGTGACCGTGTGGGATGTTCCCGTTGGCAAATGTCTGGTACAGCTGCATCAGATGCCAGAAGTGGGAATCATAGCTTCCAGGGCAGCCAGCACACACATTCATTATAATGCCCTGGGCATCGCACATGACCTGGCAGTTGATGGAGGGGAAGCCCTTGCAGTTAATGTAGACCCTACCCTGCTCACCTGGTGGTGCTTTAATGCATATATGCATGCAGTCTATTGCACCCGCTACCTCAGAGTATTCTACTATTTGGTGGAAGAGACGCATATTGCTGGACAACACCTCACGGGTGTAGGGGAAATATATGTGCTCACTGACATGTGTTGACATTGCATGCAGGAACTGGTAGAGTTCCCTGGATGCTGATGCCTGTGAAATCCCCATCATATCCCCATTTGGCCTTTGGAGGGTACCTGTAGCTAGTATTCTTAGTCCTAAACATACCTTGGTATCCACTGGGATGGGTTCACCTCTGTTAGTTCTGTGTGTGAGGCGTGGCCTGCACAGTTCAACAATTTGCTGTAGGAGGTCCCTGTCCACCCTATAGCGCTCCACTATCTCCAGCTCATGTAGCTCTTGGTAGGTTACCCTGGGTCTGTACACTCTCCTCTGTCTCCTCACTGTGGGTTGCTCAGCAGCATTCACATCCTCACCACCCTCAGCCTCTTGCACATGCTGGTTTATGATAGCAACTGCAGATCCTAACATTTTTTCTCTTGCTTTCGTTTTGTAAAATTTCCCAGTCTGTATACACTGGTGGTGCAGAGGTTTTGGGAAATACAAGTGGGACAGGTGTTTGCATAGTTTATAGATGTGTGCTGGGCTGAGCTGCTACCTGTGTAATTGTCTGTTTCTGATACATTTCACCTGTCAGCTATGCTAGTTCTCCTTGATTACCTTCCTACTCCTGTTTTCCATTCCCATTGCCTCCCTGTTTAAGCCTGCATGCGAGCTGCGCAGAGTGCTCAAATGTGCACAGAGCTTCTATTTCCTGGTTTAACTTCCATTTTCTTCCTATAAGACCCGGTGCACAGCTCTCACACCCGCCTACACTTTGTAGAGTGCTAGGCAGCTTGGACACACCTCTAGCTTAGCTGTGCTAAGCTAGGAGCAGTCCCAAGCCACAGGGCTCCAATCCACTTACAGTATGCCTGACACCCCCCATGATGTCATCTATATCCTTGTCTTGCACCTAGCTATTTATACTCTTACACTCTTGGGACCTGCCTCACACCCTGGGGAAAACTGGGATTCACTAACCTTTCCCGCATTTGCATAAGATTACCTGCTAATGCATAGTTACATATCTCACACTGAGCCTCCCCCCTTAGCAACCACTACTCACTGACCAGGTTGTCTTCTGCCTGCTATTGACTTGCATGGCAGAATACTGATTTTAGCTAGAATGCTTATTTTATGTTTATTTTCTTATTTTCCCCCCAATCCCATTTGCACGCTGCTGCCCTATGCTTAAACAGCCGAGATCGGCAAAAAAAAAAAGTTGATTTTTTTCATTTTTTAAACAGTTTGCAATGCAATTGATCTTATACTTGGCCATTGGCATGCTTACTCAGTGATATGCAGCCTTTATTTGGAGCTGTCATAGCTCCATTTTGGAATTTGCAGAAATGTACTCGGTTACTAACCGAGTACATTTCTGCAGATTGCACTTGTCTTGCATGGACTATTGCAAGCTTCCTGGATTGCAATATCACCTCATTTGCATGGATTTCTCCAGAAAATTAGGTGATTTGCATACCAGGGCTTAGTCCATGCAAGATTAGTGCTGGAGCTCTCATGCACGCCCCTGCCGGCTGTTCCTGGATCGCACAGCAGACATATTGCCTGTGTGAGCTACTGCATTTATCTTGCACTCCATGCAGACTTTTGAGAATCCGGCGGACTCTCTGATAAAAACTGTGTTGTTGTCATGTTCCTTGATGTATCAGAAATTATACAACATATTTAGTCACTTACTCAAGATGACTAGTCAGTTTAGCCTATGGTAACAGGAGTTTTTACTGTGTTTTTCTGTTTAATCAAGCAAGTAAAATTGCCCAGAGTGAGCCTGGCTTGTAACTGCAGTTAGGGAAAAAACATAGAAAATGCACGTATCAAAGAGACAGTTGCATGCTGCATCTCTCATAAAATTATATTCTCTTTAACAAAATCTAACAGATATCATCAATAGTCCTAGAAATCAATGAAGAGCAACTGAGGATAAAGTTTCACTGAGTATTGAAGAAAAGTGATTCATGAAGAAGTAACTGAATCTAATGGTCTCACTGAGTACTGCAGTAAATGAGTGTGAGGTTTCACTGTATATTTCACTGAATGTTAAGGATACATGCTCATTGAGTATTGTAGCTATGTACTAAGTTGATTCAAAAAAGTAAAATTTTGGTAAGGTGCTTAGAAAAAGGAGACTTGTGTGACCAAAATCCTTTGATATTTTCATGAAAAGAGCTCAACAGAAAAATATGTTAACAGTAAATGTGGCCTGAAGTGATGATGTTCTGCAGCAATATGTCAGATGGGAGAAAGAAAAACAAAAAAAACAAGAGTGAGAGAAGAAAACTGGGAGAGTATGGGACATCGTATTACACGAAGTGCCTTGCATACAGGTCTGCAGTGTAGGAAAACACACACCTTCTCAAAGATTCCATTCTGCTAGTCAATGCTTCTCTGTACTGACCCCAAAACTATGTCAGTCATCATCATCATCATCATCAGCCCCCTTTTTCTCATTTTTCTACATGAGGTCGGGGTATTGTGTTAACTGTCCCCAAGTCTCTCGAATCAGTGCCACACTCCTGCCTTCTTCAACACTCATGCCTGACTGTCACAGATATTCTTTCACACAATCCAGCCACCTCTTTGCTGGATGCCCTCACTTCCTCTTACCTTCTTCCTGTCTGTCCCAAATTGTCCTCACCAGATTGTCCTCTACTTTTCTACACATGTGCCCAAACCACTGTAATTTGTTCTCTTTGATCTTTCCTGCAATTGCAGCTACTTTGGCTTCTGCTCTTATGTCCTCATTTCTTCATCTGTCCCACAGTGTGCATCCTACTACCTTTCTCAGGCACTTTAGTTCCATCACCTCTAGCTTCTTCAACTGTTCTGCATTTACTGCCCAGGTTTCTGTACCATGCAGTAGTACTGGTCGCACCACTGTCTTGTACACCTTACTTTTCAACTTGTTTGGCATTCTTCTGTCATAGACTACACCTGATACTCTATCCCAGTTGGCTGCAGCTCCTCTGATTCCAGCTTTAACTTCTTCAATCAGACTACCCTTCGCCTCAACTACCCCTCCCAGATACCTGAAGCTGTTTTCCTGTTCCACTATCTTCCCTTCAATCTCTATTCTCAGCTTCTTCTGAGTTCCCCAATTTGCTGCCATGAGCACTATCTTATCTGTGCTTAGTTTCATCCTGTGTGCCTTCAGATTTGCATTCCATTCTCCTATCTTTTCCTGAAGTTCTAGCTCAGTCTGCCTGTACTGCCACATCATCTGCATACAGCAGCTTTGTTGATCCATCCCCTCCAACCTGTTTGCTAATGTAGTCCATCACCGGTATGAACAGCAGTGGGCTCAGAGCTGAACCCTGATGTACACCCACACCAACTGGGAACCCATCTGTGAAGCAGAACACTGTTTGTACTTAAGTCACTGGGTCCTTGTACATAGCCTGCACTAATTCTACCAATGTTTCTGGGACTTCAAACCACTGCAGTACTGCCCAATACAGCTTTCTTGGGATCTTGTCATATGCTTTCTCCAAGTCTAGGAATGCCCAGTTGGACTCTCTCCTCATCTCTAGCTTCTTCTCAAGTATCTGTCTCAATGCAAACATTGGGTCAATTGTGCTGCATCCTGATCTGAATCCAAACTGCTCATCTACCATCTTACATTCTGCTACTCTGTGTATCCATTTATCAATCACCCTCTCTAGAACTTTCATGCAATGTGATAGGAGTTTGATGCCTCTGTACTGCCCACAGTTCTGGATGTCCCCTTTGTTCTTTTACACTGGCATGAGTATGCTTATTCTCGAGTCATCTGGGATACGCCTTTCTCTACACACTGCTATTAGCACCCTTAGGAGCCATTTCTCCCCTATCTCACCCAACATCTTTATCATATCTGCTGTGATGTCATCTGAGCCTGCTGCTTTCCCTGACTTCATCTTCATTAGTGCTGTTCTTACTTCTTCTAGGGTGGGCTCCTCTTCTTCTCTCATCGTAGGCTGTTTCTGGGGCAGTACAGCTTCTGTGGGGTTTTCTTCATTCATATGCTACTGGAAATAATCCTTCCATCTGCCTTTGATGTCTTCTGGACTGGTGAGCAGGTTGTTGCTGGCATCCCTTATGAAGGGTATCTGACTATCTTCTTTATCTTTCTTTCTTTGCCTTGCAACCTGATATAGTTTCTTTGTGCCCTTTATTGAGTCACTTTCCAGAAGTTGGTACAGTGCCTCTGATGTCCTATTCTTTGCTACTGCAACTTCTTTCTTAGTTTCTTTGTTAGCCAACCAGTAGTCCTTCCTAGCCTGGCCAGTCTTTTCTGTCCCTTAATTCTTCCTGCACTCCTTCTTTCTTTTGATGATTTCCTGGACTTCTGCATTCCACGACCAGCTTTCTTTATGTACCTTATTTCCATACCTGACTCAGCCACATATCTGTTCTGTAGTCCTAACACATGCTGTTTTTAGGTGCTGCCATTCTTCTTCAACTCCACCTATTTCCTCCTCTTCTTGGGGTGCTAAAGCCCTGAGTAATTCCTTGAACTGTTGTACTTTCTTTCCTGTCAACTTCCAGGTCTTCAGCCTAATCTCTGTTGACCTTAGAGCCTTCTCTGACCACTGCTTGCAGCTGATTGTGGCAACTAGTGGTTTATGCTGTGGGCCGACTGTTTCACTGTGGATGACTTTGCAATCATGGATTCTACCCCAGTGCCTTTTCCTTACTAGGAGGAAGTCTACCTGAGTTGCATGTTGACTACTCTTTTATGCGATCTTGTGACTGTTGCTCTTTCTGAACCATGTGTTGGCTACTATCAAGCCATTTGACAGACTGAAGTCTAGAATGGCTTCTCCTTCTTTATTCCTGTTGCCCCACCCATGTGGGCCCGGGCAGTACTCATAGCCTGTTCTGTCTGTCCCAATTTGTGCATTCAAGTCACCCATTATCAACACCAATTCATGTTGCCCTGCTTTATCTAGTAGGTCCTGCAACTGCTGTCTGAATGCACTCTTTTCCTCACTATCACAACCCGGCTGTGGGGCATAGGCTGAAATTTTGAATACTGCCCTATCATTACACTGGAGTCTGACTGCCATGAGTCTGTCATTAATTCTGATGATATCCCTTACTGCCTTCTGAAGCCTCTCTCTCACCACAATTCCTACACCATTCCTAGCCTGCCCTCCACCTGAGTAGTAGACTCTGGATCTCAAGCCAAGTAGCTTTGCTGCACTGCCCTTCCATCTCGTCTTTTGGATACATAGGATGCCCAGTCTCCTCCATATCATCATGTCATCCACTTCCAAGCTGCATCCTGTCAGTGAACCTAAATTAAGCGTAGCAATTTTCTGTTCATGTTTGGCAGGTTGGTTGGTTTTACGTCCTGCTTTCACTCAGCAGAGCTATCCCAGGTAACCCAGGCTGGGCAACTAGACACTGGCCAGCCAGTAGCTTATTGACCCAGGGCTGCTGGGCTTTATGGCGGGCACACACTGGCCAATAGGGACACGTATACCCCTCCCACCATTAGCATGGGTCACTGGCATGGGTCAGAGTAGGCCAGGTCCTCAACACACTTATCACCGGTAAGTACCCATGCCCATTTTTGGCGACATTAGTCAACATGACCGAATCACCTAGAGCCATATTTTACACCGTTGTGTGGCTAGTCCTTTTTTTTTTCTTCAATAATTTTTATTTTCATTTTTTTTTTTCATTTATATAAATCACAATCATTTCCATTCTTACAGCATGACCGTCTGTGAGTGTTATAGATTGTAATCAATATAGTAACATGTAGGTCATAAAACATATCTGTTTATACTATATACAAAGATGATTTCTCAGTCAATTCCGTTGTTTTAAAAACAGCACATACAATAAGGATTTCAAGTCCATAGCTTGACTGTGTGATCATGCGTATATTTCTAGGTTCCTTTGTACCTTGTTACTATGTAGTATGTACAATGTTTTATGCTAATATGATGTTAAAGGTTTGTTCCCAAATTTCACTGGGTTTTATATTTTTGTTTCTTATATCCATTACTATTTTGTGGGCTAAAGGACATGTTATAGCTATTTTTGTGAATCCCTCCCAAGAGATATTTGTAGGGTCTCACCATTTGAGAGCTATGTATAGCTTCATTAGTAAGAAAATTATTATAAGTATATTTGCTTGTTTTCCTGATATGTTAGATGGGCGGATATGTAGAAGGATAAATTCCCATGTTAGTGTTGATGTTTGATATCCCATTTTTTACAGTTGTATCTTGACGGAATTCCAGACTTTGTACACACATTTGCAACTCCAAAATATATGCATTAGTTTCGCTACCTGGTCCTTACAGTGTGGTCAGTATGGTGATTTGTATGCATTGAATTTGTGGAGTACTGCAGGTGTGAAATATGCATTATTATTTATCATGAGCTGCGTGTATGACAGTTTTTTAAGGTTCATAGGTTCATAGGTTCATAGATTCGTACTAGGCTATCTGCCCTAAGGCATTTATAAGCCTAGCCAGAGTGTATGTGGCTTACACCACCCCTTAGGATGAGAATACTACTCGCTTTTAGGGTTTAGTTTACTATGCCTCTGTCTAGTAGTGACACAGAGATGACCCCCGGGGTAAACCTACGATCTCCCATCCACTCGTCGAGATTTCTCTTGAATAGAGTCAGTGAGGGGCTCTGCCTAACATGGACTGGGATTCTGTTCCAGAGTGTAGGGAGCCTCTGGGTTATGAATCTGTCCCTCCAGCAAGTCCTATTTATTTCTGTGTTGAGGTTTAAGTCACTTGTTCTCGTGGCTCTGATGGATTTGGATTTTCTGAGGTGGAGCATGTCCATTAATTCAGGATTGGACATGGCCTTGTACGTCAGGCACAGATCACCTCTGAGTAGGCGGTATGCGACTGAATAGAGCTGGAGTTTTTTCAGTCGGGTGGCATATGACATATGTTTAAGACCCTTTATCCTCTTGGTGAGGAACTTTTGGGGTCTTTCCAACTGCTGCAGGTGTCGGGTGAGATACATCCCAAATGGGGCACTGTACTCAATCATTGGCCTGATAAGAGAAGAGTACAGGGGCACAATGACCTCTCTTGATCTAGATGTGAAACCCTTCATGATAAGGTGGGCAATATAGAAGGTCTTCCTAACCACTTTGGCAATGTGAGTGTCAAATGAGAGATTACTGTCAACCTGGGTCCCTAGGTCCCTGATTACCTCTTCAGTACTTAATGGATTACCGCCTATGTGGTAATTTGTCGGTACCTTGTTTTTCCCAAAGGGTATGACTATACATTTTTTGGTGTTCAGCTTAAGGCCATTGCTCTGGCACCAATTATCCATTTCTATGAGGCCTCTCTGAAGGATGTTTGTGTCCGCTGGAGTATCAATTATGGCGCCCAGTTTGCAGTCATCTGCGAACTTTGTCAGCAACAATCCTTCTATGTTTGCCTGTACCTCGGAAAAATAAATGCCGAACAAGAGGGGTCCCAGGACTGAGCCCTGTGGGACACCGCTTGTGACTGGCTTAGAGTCTGACATAGCTCCAGCAACTCTGACCCTGTGGGTTCTGTCCTTGAGCCAGTTTGCAACCCATCTTGTGACATATGGATTTACATTTAAGCTGGTGAGTTTGTCTATGATGCCCGAGTGGGGTATTGTGTCAAAGGCTTTTGCAAGGTCAAGGTAGGCTGTGTGAACTGCCTTACCCTCATCAATGGCCTTAGTGACTGTTTCAAAAAAGTTGACCAAGTTCAAAAGGCAGGATCTGCCCTTGACAAAGCCAAATTGGGTAGGATCCAATGTCTGTAGGTCCCCAATGTCTTTGTTTATGAGTTCCATAATGATCCTCTCCATAGCTTTGCAGACCAGGCTTGTCAAGCTTATGGGGAGGTAATTTCCAGGGTCCATTTGTGGCCCTGTGAAGTGGGACCACTGTTGCCGTATGCCACTCTTTGGGTACGTATCCTTTAGTAAGGCTAAGATTAAACAGCAGTCTCATGTGTGGGTTTAGTTCCTCTTGGAGTTCATGTAGCACACAGCCCGGGACACCATCCGGTCCCATTGATGCTGTGTTTTTAGCTTTAGAGAGGGTGGCTCTCACCTGGGCATCTGAGATGTTAGGGAGGCTACACTCTGCTGGGATAGTTATTTCTCCTTTTGGGGAGGAGGGGGAGGAGAAATTTGCACTGAACCTGTCTGCCAGAATGTTGGCAATGTCAGTGGGTTCAGTTTATTTTGTGTCATTTTGGACTAACTCTGAGCATATCTGGGAGTTTCCACCCAGGTTTCTAACATAGCTAAAGAAGGCCTTGTGGTTGTCTTTTGTGTCTTTTGCGATTTTTCTCTCAAAGTTGGCCTTGGATGATTTTATGAGTGATCGTAGTTTTTTGCTAGTACTGATCAGAGACGCCTTCCCTTTTAGGGATTTTGCTCTGTCATGTAGTAGCTTCCTCCTCCTGTTGTAAAGTTTGTTTATGGCAGGGGTCCACCAGACTGGGCGCCTGCCTTTGGGGGAATGGGTCTTGGTTTTATTTGGGATTGCATGATCCATGCATTCTTGAAGGTGCCCATCGAAGGCATTTGCAAAGGATTCAGTAGTGTGGGTTGTGGTTTCCACTGGCCCAGGGGCCTTGAAGGATACCACTTCAGTCTTAAGAAGTGTGAAGTTTGCTTTTGAGAAGTTCTTCACTGTGGTCTTTTGTGCAGGGGTGGGGCGGGATGTGGATTTCCAGTGAGATTAATTTATGGTCTGATCTTACCAAAGAGGGATATACTTCCGGCGTGGAGCATTTTGTCCCCATGTTTGTGATGATCAGGTCTAGTATATTGTCTCCTCTTGTGGGAATGGTGACTAGTTGTTCCATTGCATTTGAGTTTATGAATTCTAGGAACCTTTGGGCTAGGGTGTTGGGGCTTGAGTAATGTTCCCAGTCTATGTTTGAGTAGTTGAAGTCTCCCAAAATGATGGTATTTGGAGAGACATTCATACTCTCCAGTGTCTTCAGGAAGGCTGTGTGGGGTTCCTGAGTTTAAGATGGTGGTCTGTAGCATGCTACAAACTGTAAGGCAGTTTTGCCTATGGTTAGTTGCACCTGGATAGTCTCCGATGCTTTGTGCGTTGCCACTAACCTGGAGGTGTGGGTATATTTGATGAAAATGGATACTCCCCCTCCTTTTGTGGTTCGGTCCATGTTTTGGGGCCGGAAAGCATGATATGAGGTAAAACCTGATAGTGCTGTGGTGCTCTCAGAAGCCTTGAACCAGGTTTCAGTCACCGCACAGACATCAATGTTCTCCATACTGAGGAGGGCTTCGAGGGTGTGCATCTTGAGGTTTAGACTTCTGGCATTGAGCAGCATTACCCTTAGTTTTTTTCCACTTGTGTTTTCTAGGGTGGTAGGTTTGTCATTTGAGCCTTGCCTAAAAAAGGCACTATGGGGGTGGCAAGAGCCTTGGCCAATATCCAGAAGCCCAGGGGTGACAGGTGCAAGCCATCCCTTGCGAAGCAGCGTGGCTTGTCAAGCATGTCATCCCAAGCAGACAGACATTGGATCCCCTTAGAATGACACCAGTAATTAAGCCAATTGTTAAAACTGATCATTTTGTCTTTGTACTGTGGCATCATTCTTGGTGAGGGTAAGATGCTGCTCAGGGTCAGGGTCATACCAGCCTGGGCTACATAATCAGAGAGCTCCTCTATGTCTCTTTTCATGTAGTCCAGGGAGGTACATTTCAGGTTGTTCACACCGGCATGTACAATGACTGAGTCATATTTGTACTTGCTGTGGAGTGACCTGAGTGCTTGTGTTATGTGATGGATTCTAGCTCCCGACAGGCAGCTTACTGTGACCTTTTCCTTGTTCAGTCTGGTGAGTGGGACGTCAGTGTGTCTGACTATGGGGTCACCTATTACAAGTGTGTCTGGCATGTTGTTTGGCCTTAAGGGCTGTGACTGTTTAGCACACTGACTTTGTGAACTATGTGTTGCATGTGCTACGTCTTGAGGTGGTGGTTGCTTGGGTGTTGTTTGCTTTGGAGGCCTCTGTTGTTTTGGTAGATTTTTAATCAGCGCCTCCGAGTATGTTTTTGTGTGTTTGTGTGTTTGGTTTGCTGTTGTGATAGTTCTATGTGAGACTGGGTTTGTGGTGTGCGTGGTTACCTTCTCCTCCTGACTGGTCTTGCCAGTACTGAACTGAGAGAGCTCAGCCTCCAGTTTGGCTATATAGTTGCATCTCTCGCATATATTTGTATTTGTTGGGAGGAGGAGAGGGTTGTCTGTGTACATGAGGCAATTGTAACATTGCCTCAAAATTCCCAGATTCACCAGCTGAACAGGAGAGGATGCCAGCAACTGAGCCTTCGACATGCTAGAAATAGTGAAACAGATTGCTGTGTAACTGAGTCAGAAAGGACCTATAGGGAGATGTGTACTCAACAGAATTTAGGTGAATGAAGTACTTTCTTTTGTTTAAGAGTGCTTTACCTGTATAAAAATGCTTTAGAAGCAAGTGCTGAGCTTTTCAGATAGAGTATAGGCTGTTTAGATTGCAAGTAGAACAGATCTAAGGGAAAAATTGAAGAGCAGACTTGGCGGAGCCAGAAAAAGTTTAACCTTGTTTAACCGGCGCTGCGCTATGCGACCAGCATAAAGCCGCAAAGGCGGATTTTAAGCAGTGAACTACAAAAGAGGTAGGAATGGTCCCAAACAACCAATTACTACAGCTTCTTGTGCTGAGGTCACTTCCCCCAAGGACAGGTAGGCTGCTCAAGGCTCCCCACTCCCACTGGTGAGCAAAGAAACTTCCTTCTATCCAAGTAAGGTAATGGACAACACAGGAACTACACCACAGCCCAGAATACAGCAATGCCTGTATACTGATCTAAACTAGTCGAGAAAGGCAAGAAAACAAGGATTATTTTTTTGTTTTTTTGTTTTTTTTGTAGAAATACACAGAAAATGCAGAGACAGTGATAAATTAGTTACACAGGCTAGCACACTTTAGTGGGCAGCCTCCACAGTTAAATTAAACAAACAAACAAGCAAACTTTCGATTACATTCGACTAAATGTAACTTTAAGTGCAGATTTAAAAATAAATGCAGTAATCAGAAAAAAAACAGTTCAGGCTAGTTTAAAGTAAGCAACAGAAGCTATTTCCAGTGAAAAAAAAGCAAATATACTTAAATCCAGAAGGTAGTCGCTTTTTCGAGTTCCTTGCTGCTAGGACCACTCTGTGTTATATTGATTGTATGACTTATTTGCTGGTCGTCTACGGATGGTTTTGATTTTTTCCAATAGTTAGAGAAAAGGAGGTCCTTCTGAAATTTGATTTTGCCTACCATTTTATATGAGTTAGATATTGTCTGCTTTGTTGTAAGAATAGTCTTCATAAGCAGAGTACAGTTTTCCATGTCACTATTAAGTATAGTAAAGTTTTGGAGGTAGCTGGAACACAACCCTTTGATTTGTCTTAGAATTATTATATATGATTTGGGTAGATTTAGGTTACTTCTCATTTCTTGGATTGTACAGTTAAGGTATGGGTAGATATCTTGGGTTATTTTGTCCTTTAATCGAGGAAAAGAGTCAAGATCTAGCATCTTATTATTTATTTTTAGATTTGGATTTTTATGGAGGGGTTGTAGTGTTACCATAGCTTGCCCAAGGTTTAAGGAATGAAATAATTTTTGTGTTATATTTATAGAATGTTTTAAGGGATCTATAATGTTGTAGGTTTGTAAATCTTTTTTGTTTAAAAATGGAAGCACTTTGGGATTGATGCCTAGTGCTTTAATGTACCTATAAAATATAGTCACTCAAGGAGGTGACCAAATTTTCATTATTGGGTTATGGTCTGCTATTCTCAATATTTTGTTAGTGTTGATAATAGAGTAATACATTTTAAAATCTGGCAGGTTCAGACCCCCTTTGCTCTTGGGAAGTGTTAATTTCTGATACGAGATACTGTTTTTTTTTTGGGTTCCCATATAAATTTTGCTAGGAAGGTATGAATTTGTTTGAAACATTTATTATGCGTAGTTATCGGTGATGTCATGAATATATATGTTAGCCTAGGTAAAATGTTCATTTGGATTATTGGCCAGAAATGGTAGCTTAAGGTTAATCCACCTTCTACAGTCTTGCATTATGCTTTGCCATTTAAGTTATGTTATGCTGGTAGAATTCCTTGTTGCTCTGGAAGAAAGTAATTCCCAGATAGTTGGTTTCTTCTTTAATTTTTATTGTATTTATTAGTGGTATTAATGAGATAAGTTTGAGTGACCTTAAGGGGAAGACATTAGTTTTATTGAGGTTTAATTTGTAGTTAGACATGACTGAAAATTGTTCAATTGCAGTTATTATTTTGGTTATGTCTGAGTTTGGTGTAGTGAAGTATATGTTCAGATCATCTGCAAAGGAGGTGAGATATACTCTGAAGTTATGTATTGGGGGGGGTTATGGTATGCGTTTTGTTTAATATAAAGAAACATGGGTTCTAATTATAGGCTAAATATAAAGGGCGATAACGGACATCCTTGTCTTGTTCCATTTTTTTATCATGATTCTATTTGACCATGCTTGTATGGATTTCTGTAGAGAATTTGGATAATCTGAATGAAATTGATAGGTATGTCAACATAAGGTAATATTTGAAGTAAAAATTCTAGGTTGATCCTGTCAAATGCCTTGTGGGCATTTACTACCAATGCATAGATATTAATATTCCTCTGATTTGCAAAAGATATTAATGCATCCAATGTTAGAGTGCTGTCGCTGGTCTGTCTTTCTGGTGTGAACCCAGATTGCTCTGGAGAAATGATTTTCTCTATCAGTTTTTTTTAATCTATTTGCAAGTATTGAGGTCAGGATTTCAGTTAGAGCGTCTTCTGTGTGGTGACATGTGTGAATGGGCGTTCCTCCGTTGAAGGTTGTGTGTTAGGCCCGGCAAGCCATCACGTAAAACTCTACTGCCAATCATTAGCAGACCGGAGTTCCACTGTGGCGACCCCTAACCGGAAAAAGCTGCAAGACTTTTTTTATTTAAAAGGGAGATGGATCTATAACTATCTGGGTTTTTGGGGTCTGCATGTTCTTTTAGTATGAAAATAGCTTTGGAAGCATTGAAGTGAATATCGTTTATGTTGTTATTTATTATATAATTCAGCACACAGTATAGAAGTTTGGCAATTAGGAGGGTGAAAGTTTTATAAAATTCTGAAGTAAGTCCATCCGGTCCTGGGGCCTTATGTGATTTTAAATGTTTAATTGTCATGGTTATCTCATTGATGTTAATAGGTTCGATTAGTTTTTTTTTGTTGTTGCTCTAAATCTAGTTAAGGGAATTTTAGTTTTTGAAGAAAGAGCTCTTTAGCTTCCTTAGAGGTTTGTAATGTTTGTTCTCCCTAGATTTGAGAATATATTTGTTTGAATACTTTGATAGTTTCTTCATTTCTTGTGTAGTTTTTGTCCTTGTCATTTTTTTCTGATATATTTGAGGTGGTTTTGTGTTGAGAGATGATTCTTGCCAAGGCTCTGGATGGTATTTGGGCTTCTTCTGTGTAATTAGTTAACATTCTTACTTCATAAAATGACAGATTTCTGGTTTCTAACATATAGAGGTATCTTTGTAGTTTTAGGAGATCGACTTCAGTTTGGCTATTAAGGTTATTTAGTAGTTCTTTTTCCAGTTGTTCTATTTTTCCTTTCAATGTGTCCTCCTCTTTTAGCTGTACTTTTTTATAATATGCTGCTTTTTTGATGAATATTCCTCTGATTTGTGATTTGGCTGCAGCCCATTCTATGTCTATTGGGACTTGGGATCTGGAGATATTTGCAAGGGTTGTCTTTAATATTTCTTCAACTTCTTTTATTATATCTGTTTTGATGAGCAGGTTAGGATTCAATGACCAGTTATGACATCTATTAGCTAAGTACAGTTTTTTGTCCTAGTTGATAAACAATGTGACTTTGGAATGATCTGAGAAAATCTAGTGTGTATAACTATTGTTGGATCCTTGTTATCTGAGATTAAAAAGAAGTCTATTCTTGACCACATTTTGTGGCACTGCGAGCAGAATGCGAATTTCCTGGATTTATTTTCATTATTCCCATATTTAAAAGGGTCATATAGTTTAAAGTCTTGTTTAAGTTCATTTAGAGCTATTGTGACTTGTTTATTATGTGTTTTAATCTGGTTATATTTGTCTTTTTCTGGGTTTTGATATGTGTTCCAGTCACCCCTAATTATTAGGTAGCGATCTTTACGTTGGTTTAGGATTGGGTAAAGTGACATAAAAAAGTGATGTTGGTTACTACAGGGTGCTTATAGATTAAGCACCATTATGGGTTTTGGTACTCCTGGGTTGGTAAATGTTACATAACACGAGCTTCCCTCTTTGTCCACTTTAGTCCCAAGTATCTTGTCTTGGAATTGATTTTTAATTATTATGGCAACCCCAGCACTGTTTGCTTTATCCCCTGTTGCTATAATTTGTCTTATCCATTTTTTCCCCAATTTCTGTCCATTGTTCTGTAGTTAAGTGCGTTTCTTGTATTAATATAAGATTGGCTTTATTTTTCAGGGTAAGGTGCAAAAATAGTTTTCTTTTTTCATTATTATGGAGTCCTTTAACATTCCACGTCTCTACTTCCCACACTTATTTATTAAGTATGTTTGTTCTACATGACTTGTATGTTAATTTGGTTTTATGGTCTTTGTATGTGATGTTGATATGTGTTTTTGGAAAGCATCTAATTATTCCCGTCCCGACCCTGCGCCTACTCACTGTACCCCTGGACCAGGAATAAACAGGGGAATAAAATGAGAAATTAACGTACTTTTAGTTTCCCTCTGATCTTTGGCTGTGTTTTCTCTTTGTGTGTAGGTTGAAAGCATGTTAGCCCCCTTAAGTTACTATATACACTATGGAAAAAGCTTAACAAACTAGCTCCTTAAAAAAACACTGCTGTGAAATATTCCTAGTCTCTTCCTTACAACTATTATACAATTATAGTTTTATGGTTACAGCACAGAACTTTTGGCATGCGGCTTATTCCTTCTAATAATGCATTTTTAAACAACATGTTAGTATTTAAAAACTTCAGTTAGCTATAACAAGATGTACAACAATGTCTCAAAGATTTTAAGGCAGATTTGTCTTGTTTATATTTTCCTTTTCCTTATTCTGCTCTTACCTTCCCCTCTCCTTTAAACAGTTTTTCTCTCCTACTTCAGTGCCTATACAGACTTAAAAAAAAACATTATTAGCACCTATAATCAGAAGCAGGAAAATGAGGGGAAGAGAGAAAACAATGCTTTCAGGCTTAGCCAGGTATATATTCTGCCAAAGCCTACATATTTAGATTATGTTTATGTTTCCTGCAGTCAAATAGTTTATATTTGTGTGTTCTTGTATTTTCCTTTTCTAAAATGCTTTGACACTTTACTTATCTTTATTCAAGTCAAATATCACTATTTCTGTCATATATCCTTAAGATAGGTTGGTTCTGACAGTCTCTCATGTAATAATATAGTCTGGATTGTTTATGATAAGTCTTAATAAGAGATTCAAAGTCTTATTGGTTGTTTTGGTAAAATCATACCTTATTCTTCAGGTTCTTGCTTTGCAGGTGTCTGATAATCTTTCAGTCTGAACTTATCAGCTTGTTTAGATCAATTTATAAGTGTTTATGGCAAGATTAACTTCTTAAACTTGCTTCATCTTCATTCCAGGTCATTTTTAGTTTGTAGTGGAGCCCTTGAGGTTGAAGGGGGAATGATTATACATACCAGAGTCCCAGGAGGTGTTTACTTCCTATAAATCACACATTGGAAACGGCAGTTGCATTTTGGTTCCTACCCATTTTTCTTTTCCCTTTCCTGTGTTCCTCATGGCTCCGTTCATTGATTTAAGGGCCTAGGAAGTAAGGGGAAGCTCTCAGGGTTGAATTCCATCTAAAATGGTTGCTATTTGGTCCATCGTTCACTCAAGGGACGCCTGCAACTTTTTTGTTGTTTTATTTCATTTCTGGATGTGGAATCTGCTTGAAAACAGATAGGAATGTCTCTTTTGCCTTTTTGGGGTTAGCAACCCTGTATTTAACATCTTTAACATTGAAAATCAGTTGATTTGGATATTTCATCTGGAATTTGATTTTCTTTTCTATCAGAAACCTGCAATATGGAGACAGAAGTTGCCTTGCTTGCCTTATCTGGATGGGAAGGTCCTGAGCAAAAGAAATGTTATTATTATTCCAGGTGAGTGTACCTTTTTCTTCTTGGCTTCAAATAGGATTTTATTTACATCTTGGTAGTTTAATATTTTAATATAAACAGGTCTTGGTCTCAGTGATGATTGTGTTTCTCTCAGAGGTCTGTGGGCTCTCTTTATTATCACTTGCTGAGTTTCTTCAGGGTCATCCAGCAGGGATTTTATTATGAGTTTGATAGTTGGTATTAGATTATTGTGTGACACAGTTTCAGGGATTCCTCTGATGATAATATTGTTTCTTCGTGACCTTGCCTCAAGGTCTGTTATTTTTGTTTATAGACTTTGCAGATCTTTGTCATGGGAATAAGCAATAGAGACTATTTTTATTTCATTTTCTAGTATTTTTTACTCAGTTTTTTCCATTCTAGTTAGTATTTGGTAAAATGAATCACCAAATGTTTGAAATTGTAAAGATAGTTCCTGCATTCCTTGCTGAATAGGTAATAAAGTAGTTTTAATGTCTTCCAGGTTAGCTGGCTTGTCTGCCTTGGTTTGCCTGTAGATTTAGTACTGCCTGATTGTTTATATGTCCTTAGTCTTTTTGGAGTTGTATCTTTATCTGGTGATGCTAGTACCGAGAGTTTGCTCTTAGCTGTTACAGTGTCCGTATTATTATCTTCTTTTGACATCCTGCTGCTTGGTACTTTTTCAGACTTTGTATATGAGTGCAGGGCCTCAGTACCACATGGCTTCAGTTGTTTCTAAGATCTTAGATAATCCTGTTGTTTTTAAAAGGAATCTGCTACTATTTTTTCTTCCTTTTATTGCTGTTTTTTATCTGGTATAGATGTTCAGTCTTATATCGGCATTTTTTATTCTGTGATGCCTTCTGGGTTTATTTTAATCCAGGGTATTTCAGAGAGCTAGGTGCTAGCAGTGCTCACAGAACAGCGGCCATCTTGAATTTCTTGAGTGGCTAGTCCTGCTGGCTACGTCATGTCATGCTACTTCATTCTAGCTATGTCAGTCACTTCTTCCTGATTTAATGGATCACACACACTACTCACTTTCCTGGCCACAGTTCAAGCAGTACTTACTAAAACACTTTGAATGCAACTGTCCATCTAAAGGGCATGCCACCTAAACTGGTATCTCCAATTGCATAGTACTTTGACCCCTATATGTTTGTGCCACCTCATTTACATGCACATCTAAAACTGTAATTTTATTTTATTTGTAGCTATTTATCCTTTTCTTGACCAGTTTAGTCCCACTAGACTGTTGATCTCTTTTCAAGGGAGACCTGAGATGTTATTTATACTACTAAGAGAAATTTGGCAAGGGCATCAAGGAATTTCCCATACTCTTTTTCAGAGGTGCCTTTAATTTATCACAGTATTACTCCTCTAAACTCAGTATGCATAATCTAGTCCCCTTTTTCATCTTACTAGTATCCATTAACTTTCTTAACCTAACTACTGCTGCCTGTATCTCCATCACTTGTAGTCATTCTACTTTAACTCTCTTCTCCCTTTTCTGTTCCACTTATGTGACTGCACATATATTTGGTTTGCTAGATCTTCATTGTATGTACTGTTTGCCAGATCTTCTATGTCCCCCCATCAATATAAACCACTGCTATTTATATATACTGTACATTTTTTTTTTACATTATGATGTGACCTGGGCCTGTAACTGGTCAATGTTTGATCAGTGTTCTACTCCGATAAACACATTTAAATAAATAAAGGATACAAGACTGCTATGCTAAATTTATAAAGGCATATTGAGAAAGGTTCTCTGCAAAAGGTCAACTGCATGAGTTTAGTTGACTGTTTATAATTGGCTAAGCAGCTGATCAACAGGTTGGGGAATATGCCCATAACCTATAGTTGTATGATCTTGGAGTCAGTGTATATATATATATATATATATATATATATATATATATATATATATATACTAGCAGGAGGTGTGGAGGATGCAAAGGGGCTTGCCTTCCCTGGTTTACTATCAAAAGCACGAAAATCTCTTACACAAATGGTGATAGCCGCGACAAATAATGTCGACTCATGCATATTAAGTAGGTTCTATGGTCGATGCAACAAAGTCGACAAATTCTGTCGATCATAGTTTCTAAATCCCCCATTCACAGCAATGCTGTGAATCCCTGCCCTGTGTATGTCCTTCTAAACGGACGTACACATGAACATTGACATTCCGACTGTCGCTCCTACCATGGTCGAGGAGGTGGCTGTTGGACATGTCAGTGTCGACCTTTTGACTGTAAACCTGCCCTCCCCATATAAAATGATGCTTTTATATGGTTTTTTTTTTTTATTTCAGACTTGGCATATGCTGAGGCTGTTTCTTGGTGCATGCGCTGTGGCATGTTGATGTCATTTTTTTTTTTTTTTTTTTTTTATGTTATTACATCAGCGTTTTGCATGTTCATGTTGGATGCATTTAATCTGTAGTACTGCATCCATTGATATCTATGGGTTAGTTTGCTGTAAGGTGCATTGATATCTATGGGTTAGTTTACTGAGAGGTGCCTGGGCAGCCGCACTGGTGCAGCGGTTAGTGTTGTCGCCTCACAGCAAGAGTTCCCTGGTTCAATGCTGGGCTGCCTTCTGTGCAGAGTCTGCATGTCCTCCCTGTGGTCGTGTGGGTTTCCTCCCGGTGCTCTGGTTTCCTCCCAAAGACATGCTGTAGGTGGAATGGACACTCCAAAATTGGCCCTAGGTGTGAGTGTGTGTGTGTGCCTTCTGTGGAAGGTTGGGTGCTGGGCTGGCAACTTGACACCGTAAAAACTCCACTGCCAATCATGAGCGGACAGGTGATCTTCTGTGGTAACCCCTAACCGGGAAAAGCCAGAAGAAGAAGTTTACTGACAGGTGCCTCTTAAATTTCAAACTATCAGTTCACTTTTATGGCTGTTTAACTGTTACATAAATAGTGTAAACTTTTGTGCAAACGGTTTAGTCTTTAATAACACTGGAATACTCTGCTGAACAAAGATTAACTTATCTTATTATTACCCAAAATAACATGTGTGAAAAAAAATTGTGCTACTAATAATAAATGTATGCATTATTTAAAGATTCCAGTTGCTACAGACTTATACATATAGATCCCTATTTTCCTAATGGATGAAAAGATTTTTATGTGAATCACATTTTCAGAAGTGTGAAACAACAGATACTTGCACTACTGATATATTTTGAAAATAACTATAAAAATTGAAAAACTAAAGACTGCAGCAATTATATTCCTGTCTATAGTAGATTGTGCATATGATATATCCTAGAACAGATCATTTGCACTAGAAGATCATGCAGTGGGGAAGACAGATGCTTTACATATCTGCAAAAGTAATTGCAACTATTCTGTTTACCATCATGAGATGACTG
This sequence comes from Protopterus annectens, assembly GCF_019279795.1. Taxonomy (NCBI): domain Eukaryota; kingdom Metazoa; phylum Chordata; order Ceratodontiformes; family Protopteridae; genus Protopterus; species Protopterus annectens. Next base: position 430,506,492 of record NC_056735.1, read on the forward strand.
CCATCATATTTTCATTAATCCTGTCTCTTGGTTTCCATCAGATTGAATGATAAATTCATAAATATTCTTACTGTAGTGATCTAATTTGTTAAAATAAGTCAAAAAAGTGTTACCAGTGGTGGAGACTCTACTCATTGTAATCAAGGGATTGACTGATACTGCTATCTTTTTGAGTAGATAGTACAGGGGCAAGTGAGGGGTGTAAGTTCCAAAACTGACCACAACGGATATGTGGAATTAGTTGCCATCTGGCTAATAACAGATGCTGTTACCCAAGTAAAAAGAAACAAAACTATTTTACAGGAATTTATTTTCATCTTGCTATAAATATGCTGAATCATATGCATCATAGTGATTCTAAGTTATCAAGTTTCACCTCTTCGGCATGTTTTTTGAATGGGTTACATTAAGCCAACTTCTCATATCAGATACATGCTAAGATTTTCTTACAAAGGTTAAATTTTAGTTCACATTATGCGCTAAATTATAAAACAGATTTTGATGAATACGTCAGGTGTCTGAGAATAAATTATTTTGCACAATGACAATCAAGACACTGTAAAAATTCATGACCATCAAAAATTGTACTTTTTTTTCATAAAAGTCAGTATTCTTCATGATATTTGCCAATACTGAAACATCCACTAACATTAGGACCATTCTGTCATATGAATCTCTTGATAAATTGCATTAAGTGTTTATCTCACCTTAAATTTATCTGGGTTGTTACCATGTCAGCTTTCTGTAGCAATCTTTCTCCTTTATCTGTTAAGAATTGCATAGCTATTCCATAATATATATTGT
>NC_056735.1:430512295-430594795 GCF_019279795.1 Protopterus annectens
TTACTTCTTTTAGGGTGAGCTCTTCATCTTCTTTCATCATAGGCTGTATCTGTGGAAGTACGGATTCTATGAGGTTTTGCTCTTTCAGAAGCTGCTGGAAGTACTCCTTCCATCTGCCTTCGATATCATGTGGACAGTTGAGCAGGTTGTTGTTGGCAACCCTTATGAATCACATCTGACAATCTTTTTTATCTTTTTGTCTTTACCCTGCAACTGATAAAGTTTCTTTGCGCCATCTGCTGAGTCCTTTTCCAGAAGCTGGTAGAATGCCTCTGATGCCTTGTTCTTTGCTCTTGCAACTACTCTCTTATTTATTTATTTATTTATTTGTTTATTTATTTATTTATTTATTTGCAGTTGGTTTACCAGGATAGCCCATTGGGCCAAAAAGAACCCGGTTTCAATGGAGTCCTGGGGAGAAAAGCTCCAAAAACAAACAGACTAGGTACATACAATGGATTACTAATGATAATTATACAAATGTAAACGAATACAAACATTGATTTCAATATTCAAGAAACATTTCAAACAATACAATCTTGTGAAGAAAATGTGAGGTGTTTAGGCTTTGAAAAGTAATATTGCTTTGTCATACAGAGTAGTTATTTTGAAGGAGCATTAGCTTTATAAGGTATAGTCAATGACATGAGTGTGAAGGGAAGATGAAGATGACCATACTTTTTTTATGAGGGGTGGGAGCAAGAGCATTCCCATTGGGACTTTAGATGTATGTGAAGAGATTTTTTGAACATGTAACGGTTAGAAATAATGCGAATGGATGGTGGGAGTGAGTTCCAAAGACGAGCTAGGTTAAAGGATAGTAAGTTTTTGCCTGGGGGACGAGTTGGTTTATGTACTTCTAATAGGTTTTGATTGTTTGACCTTAAGACTTTATCAGGTAGGTGCATCTTAAAAGCAGAAGACAGGGAGGGACAAAGAGAGGGGTTGTTAATGAGCTTATGGGCTAGGGTTAGCTGAGTATAGTAGAGATGATTAGGTAGTTCAAGCCAATTTAGTTTTTGGAGAGAGGAACAGTGGGGGGTGGAAGACCTGTGGCTATTAGCGAACTTGGCGATTTTGTTGTAGCAAGAGGAAAGTTGTTTTTTTAGAGAGGGCTGAAGATTAGTTAGGAGTGGTGCTCCGTAGAGAAGGGAGGGGATAAGAAAGGAAGGAGAGAGTGATTTTAGAGGTCTTTGTAAGGTACCGATTTTGACGGTAGAGCATACCTAGTTTTTGATGGGTTTTTTTAATATTTAGTTGTAGATGGGAGTTGAAATTAAGCTGGTTATCAATTAGGACACCAAGTAACTTGGTTTCAGACACCAGTTCTAGAAATGAGTTATTTTGACTAGTAATCAAGAATGTGTTTATATCGAAAGGAGTAGTTTTAGAGGGGGTAAATACCATTAGTTTAGTTTTGGAAGCGTTGAGTGCTAGGTGGTTTATTTTCATCCAATGCTCAGTAGTTGAAAAAGCTTCTTGTGTAAGCTTTTGGAGCATAGGGGTAGATGTGGCAGAGCAGATAATGGTAGAATCGTCAGCATATTGGATGATGTTTGAGAATGGGATAGATTTGCGGAAATCATTTAGAAATATATTAAAGAGAAGAGGACCAAGTATGGAGCCTTGGGGAACTCCGGTGGGGGTACTAAGAAAAGAAGAAGTGGCCTTTTTCCATTTTACAGCTTGGAATCTATTTGATAAGTAGCTGGAGAACCAGTTCACAGAGGAGGAGGAAAGGTTAAGTTCTGAAAGTTTAGTTAAGAGCAGGCTGTGTGAGATAGTGTCAAAGGCCTTAGAGAGGTCAAGTAGTAGGGTAGAAACAATTTGGCCAGAATCATGTGCTTTATTTACAGTTTCAAGATAGGAGAGGAGGGCTGTCATGGTGCTATGATTTGGCCTAAAACCATGTTGTGTAGGGGTTAGAAGGTTATTATCTAAGAGATGTGGTAAGAGTTGAAGTTGGACACACTTTTCTAGAAGTTTAGAAATGGGGGACAGGATAGCAATGGGTCGGAAGTTGTTGACATTACAGTTATTGCCACGTTTATGCAGAGGAATGATAAAGGCTTGTTTCTAGAGTTGGGGCACTGTACATTCTTGGATCGAGCGGTTGATTAGAATGCTTATGGGATAGGCAATTGCTTCAGCAGCTATGCTTAGGTAGTAAGAGGGGATGTTATCAGGTGCGTTAGTGCAAGGCTTCAATTTTTGAAGGAGTTTCTTTATTGTAGAAGTGGGTATAGGTTTTAATGAGAATAGAGCTGAGTGGGGAGAGAGAGTATTAGAGGATGGTAAGGATGATGAGGAAGTTAGAGTAGGAGAAGAAGTGGAGGATAGAGAGTAAGTAGATGGGAATGTGGAAGAAGCAGTAGTGCAGGGTGGATTGTTGGCAGGAGAGGGTGGGGTGTATTGGATAGTAAGGTGGAACTAGGGAATGAGGAAGTTAGTTTGCTAATAGATTCAATGAAAAAAGAGTTAAATTGAGTAGCTAAGTCTAAATCTGGGGCATTTAGGTCAGGGGTAGGGGTGTGTGGTTTACTCGGGTTAAGGAGGGTAGAGATTCCTTTCCAGAATTTCTGTGGATTTGTTTTATTATTGTTTTGGAGTATAAAGAAGTACTTTTGTCTATCAGAGATAATAAGCTTTTTTACTTTATTTCGAAGGGTTCTGTATTCAATGTAGGGTTCAGGGGTCTTTTTTTCTGATAGAGTGCCCAGGCTTTATCTCTAAGGTGCATGGTTTCTAGTGTGTTTTTGGTTAGCCAGGGGGCGGAATTATTTTTTATTCTCTTTGTCCTCAAAGGGGCTTGGGAGTCTAGTATTTTTAAGAATGTAGAGTTGAAGTGGGCAACTGCATCTTCTAAGGATAATGTCCTTAGATTATTCCAGTTAATTGCTTTTAGAGAATTTAAAAAGGATGTTGGGTTAAAATTTTTGTGGATGCGGGTAGTAATATAATTGTGGGTGTGGTAGGAGATACAGGGGAGTCGGTGAGTGAAGATGGGCATATGATCGCTTAGAGGGTCGGGAAGAGTACCACTGTCAGAAAAATAGTGGGGATGTGAAACTAGAATCCAATCTAGAATACTGCCACAGGAGAGGTTCTTTGATGGACATGTTACAGTGTTGATTAGCTGGGAATAATTATATAGGTTGATGTTAAGGGGTTTATTTGGAGACTGAATGGAGGCCCAGTTAATATTTACATCTCCTAAGATTATGGTTTCATTACTGATGTTGTTGGAGAGCCAGGAGAGGATATCCTCAAGTGTGGAAATATTATCCCCTGGGGGGATGTAGAGGGATGCTAGACATATGTGTTTATGCTTATTAACTTGAAGGAGAGTGAGGAGTAATTCAGCGTTGTTAAAGTGTGGAATAGGTTTTTTATAGGGAGTAATTAGCAAGGAGGTTGAATATATGAGAGCTACACCACCGCCTTTTTTGTGGGATCTGGCTTTTCTAATGATAGAATAGTTAGGAGGAATTATTTCAGAGTCTTTTATAGAGGGTTTTAGCCATGTTTCTGAGATAGATAGGATGTCAGGTTTATTATGCATGAGCCAGGCATGGAGGGTTGCGACTTTGTTGACTATACTTTGGGAGTTTAACGAAGTAAGTAGTATAGGCTTGCGTATGGTGGTGGAGGTGGAGGGGCCTGGGTTGGGATGGATATCACCTGATAAGAGACTGGTAATCAGATGAAGGATTTGGTTAGAGAGGTAATTGAGCAGTTTTGTAAAAGGATTGGGTTCTATTGTGATGGTGAAGGGGTTTCTGGATGCTATGGGGATGGAGAGTTTCTGAGAGGTGAACACTTTGTATGAGAAGGATAGGAGGTGTTTTATAGGATATAGATGGGGAGAAATAGATGAGTGCGAATGTGAGAGAGGGGAATTAAGATGGTTAGTTATATGATAGAATTGTGAATGGTAGGAGGTATTGGGTTGGGTGAGGTAGTGAAGATAGGAAAGTTTAAGAAGTAGTAGTAGTAAAATAGAGATGGATGAAGGTTTTAAAAGCATGCTGATTAAGGTTGCTTGGTGGTACAATGTAGTAATTGTATTAAATATGTATGTAAAGAATATTATACCAGGATATGGTGGCAAAAGCCTGAATGATAGTGGGGAGTATAGAGTTAAGTAGGTATGGAGGGGGTGGGGTTGTAGGGGTTGGTGTTAGAGGGAGAAAAGAAGACCAATTATCTGAGTGGGAGTTTAGACGTGGAGTCTGATAGTGTAGAATAGAAGTGGGTGTGGTTACAAGAAGGTAATTGGGTGATACAGGGTGTGTCTAGAGTGTTGGAGGTTGATAGGTGTAGAGAGGAAGTGGGTGTGGTAACAAGAGGGATATAGCTAGAGGTGCTAGGGGTGGGTGGGATTTGGTGGCAGGGTAGGGGAGCGGAGTGAGCCCGAAGGGCAAACGGAGTGGGAAGAAACCAGGAGAAGATCGAGAGCCAATCAGTGGAGCATAGATTGCAGGAGAGTAAGCTGTAACAGGGGTAAGTAGGGGTTCTGGATATAATAGGTAGAGTGGGCTATGACTTTGTTAGCCAGCTAGTATTCCTTATAAGCCTTGTCCATATTTTATATCTCCTATTTTTTCATGCAGTCTTTCTTTCTTTTGAAGACTTCCTGGACTTCTGCATTCCACCATCAGCTTGTCTTATGTACCTTATTTTCATACCTTGCTTGACTGCAAATCTGTTTTATAATTCCCGTGCATGCTGTTTTGAGGCACTGCCATTCTTTATTAACTGCACCTATTTCAACTTGTTCCTGAGGTGCTAGAGCCCTGAGTAATCCTTTGTGTTCGTATGCTTCCTCTGCAATAAACTTCCAGGTATCTGCTGACTTTAGAACCTTCTCTGACCAATGTTTTCAGTTGATTGTGGATGCTGTGGGCTGACTGCTTCACTGGGGATAATTTTGTAATTGCTAATTAGTCTACATGAATTTTAGGTTGGATAGTCTTGTCTGTGATGATCTTGTGACTGATTCTTGTTGAACCATGTGCTGGCCACCATCAAGCCATTTACCAAACAGAAATCTAGAATGGTGTTTCCTTCTTTATTCATGTTGGCCCACCCTTTTGCACCTAGGAAGTCCTCATATTCTGTTCTGTCTGTCCTGATATATGCACTGAGATTCCCCCATTATCAACAGCAACTCATGTTGTCTTGCTTTATCTAATAGGCTCTGCAACTGCATCTGAATGCACTAATTGTAACAACCCGCTGTGGGGCATATGAATACTACCTATCAGTCTGTTGCTAATTTTGATGATATTCCTAACTGTCTTCTGAAGGGTCTCCCTCACCACAATTCTTCTAGTATGTCCTCCTCCTGATTAGTAGATTCAGAATCCCAGGCCAGCTGGCATTGCTGCACTGCCCTTCCATCTTTTCTTTTAGATACATAGGGCATCCTTGCCATCATGTCATCCACTTCTAAGCTGAGTCCAATCACCAAGCTATATTGAGTTTATCAATCCTTATTATACCAGATAGCCCAAGCTGGGCAACCTGACACTGAGCAATAGCTTATTGACTATGCTTTATGTGGGCAGTCACTGTCCAACAGTGGCGCATGCATCCCTTCCACCATCAGCATGGGTCCCCAACTCACTTATCACCAGCCCATTTTTGGCAATATTAGTCAACAAAATTAAGTGGGCAGCCGTTAGCATTGCCACCTCACAGCAAGAGATTCTGCAGTTCAATCCTCAGCTGGGGTGCCTTCTGTGTGGAGTCTGCATGTCCTCCCTGTGGTGACGTGGGTTTCCTCTGGGTGCTCCAGTTTCCTCCCACATCCCAAAGACATGGTGTATGTGGATTGGATACTCAAATTCACCCTAGGTGTGAGTGCGTGCATGTGTGTGCCTTCCATGGAAGGTTGGGCACCAGGCTGGCAACTGAACACCGTTAAAACTTCACTGCCAATCATGAGTGGACAGGTGAGCCACTGCGGTGACCCCTATCTGGGAAAAGCTGAAAGAATAAATCAAGCAAACTATGTCACTTAGAGCCAGTTTTTATGCAGTTGAGTGGCTAGCTAACAGAGTATGTGATCCATCTTCTCCTATACTGAGGATACTGCATACCACTTTGATGTGCAAGTGTTTGGTCTATACAACTCATCACCCTATAGGTACCATCTAGAAACTGTGTTCCTTACATCTCCATTTTTGTGTGAGTGTGAGGTGGAAATACTCAGCATATTTTTGGAAGGTAGGTGGTACCCCAAATAGACACAAGAAGACTATGCAAACTCCATACAGGAATTGGCTGGAGGTCAGGATTAAACTATGTACCTTGTATATGGGTGGTGACGATCTTAACCATTATGGCAACTGATCTCTGTGTCTGATTACATTATTATCCTAAAAGCATGTAATTTAGCCTGTATCTGCAATTGATGATCTCTTCTTTATATCATAATAATACCAGACATATAAATACCTTAAAATTCTCCATGATCATCAATTAAGATTTAAATTAAGAGTTATCTTAGTATGAACATTTCATAACTTTAAGACTGAAAACGTCAGTGAAAGTCAGAAAGGGTGTTCTGTACTTTTTGAATTTATGGGACATCAAATTCATTTTGCAGAGTGTATCGAGACAGTAGTCAAATGCTTTGCTTCTTGCTGATCTTCATTTAAAATGGTGTGACTTTGTACTTATTAAAGAAAATAAACATTCTGTTGTGTTTTCATGTCCATGTGCAAGCAACCTCCACCCTCAACACAAACCAAGAAACACATACTTCACAAAACCAGTGTGCCATGCAATTACAGCCCTTAAGGCAAAATAACATACCCAACATACTAGTAATAGGAGACTCTATAGTCAGGCACACTGACGTCCCACTCTCTAGACTGAATAAGGAGAAAGTTACTGTTAGCTGCCTGTCAGGTGCCAGGATCTGCCACATAACACAAGCACTCAGGTCACTCCAGAATAAGTACAAATATGAATCTGTCATTGTCCATGTTGGTGTGAATGACCTGAGCCGTACCTGCCTGGACTACATGAAAAGAGACATGGAAGAGCTCTCTGATCACGTAGCCCAGGCAGGTATGACCCTGACCCTGAGTAGCATCCTGCCCTCACCAAGAATGATACCACGGTACAAAGAAAAACATTTTTGATTTCAACAATTGGCTAAGTTTCTGGTGTCATTCAAAGGGTATCCAGTTTCTGTCTGCCTGGGATGCCATGCTCAACAAGCCACGCTGCTTCACTAGAGATGGTTTGCACCTGTCACCCTTAGGCTTTTGAATACTGGCCAAGGCTCTTGCCACCCCCATAGTGCGTTTTTTAGGCAAGGCTCAAAAGACAAACCCAACACCATAAACAGCACAAGTAATAAAAAACTGAGGGTAATACTACTCAATGCCAGAAGTCTAAACCTCAAAATGCATGCACTCGAGGCACTCCTCAAAGGTAGAAAATTGATATCTGTGCAGTAACAGAAACCTGGTTTAAGGCTCCGGAGAGCACCCCAGCACTACCAGGCTACAACTCATACAATACATTTTGGCCACAGAACCCGAACCGAAATACAAAAGTCGGGAGCATATCCATATTCATCAAGGATACCCACACCTACAGGTTGGTGGCACCGCATGATGCTTCAGAGATCATCCACGTGCAACTAACAATGGGCAAAACTGCAATTCAAATTGTAACTTGCTACAGATCACCCACCATGTCCCAGGACCCCCATTCCGCATTTCTGGAAACACTGGGAAACATAAAGGTCCTACCAAACACCATAATGTTGGGTGATTTCAATTACCCAAACATTAACTGGGAGAACTACTCAAGTACTAACTCCCTTGCCAAAAGTTTCCTAGAATTTATAAACTCAAATGTCCTGGTTCAACTGGTCAACACTCCCACCAATAGTGACAACATATTGGACATGGTCATCAACAACATGGGTGACCAGTGTTACACACTGGAGGTCAGCCCCTCACTGGTTAGATCAGACCATAAACAAATCACTTTGGATATCCACATTCCTCCCCCACCCCCAGACAAGGAAAGCACCATGAAAAACTTTTCAGAAACAAACTTCACATTGCTTAAGACTGAGGTGGAAAGTTTCAAAGCCCTCATGCTAAAGGATAATGCTGTCCAAGCTGCAAAATCCTTTGCTAATGCATTATATGGGCACCTACAAGAATGCATGGATCGTGCTATCCCAAGCAAAACCAAGATTCACTCCTCCAAGAAAAGGAAACCAGTCTGGTGGACTCCTGCCATAAACAAGTTATACAATAGAAGGAGGAAACTAGTACAGAAAAGAGTAAAATCCCAAGAAGGGAAGACATCCCTGATCAGTATAAGCAAGAAACTATGATCCCTCATAAAATTATCCAAGGCGAGCTTCAAAAGAAAAATTGCCAAGGACGCCAAAGATAACCGCAAGGCATTCTTTAGCTATGTCAAGTGGCAATGCTCAGATCTGCTTAGAGTTAGTGCAGAATGGTACAAAATACACTGAATTCTCAACTTCCTGGCAGACAGGTTCAGTGCAAAAGTCACCCTCCTCTCACCCCTAAAAGGGCCCATAACCATACCAGAAGAATGTAGAGTCCCCAAAATCACAAGCACTCAGGTTAAAATAGCCCTTTCAAAAGCCAAAAAAAAGCATCAATGGGACTGGATGGTGTTCCAGGCTGCATCCTACATGAGCTCAAAGACGAACTAACCCCTAACCTAAACACACTGTTAAAACTCAGCCTCTATAGAGTGGGGCACAGTAACAGTTATTCCACTCCACAAAGGTGGAGCCACAACAGACTCCGGGAACTATTGCCCTATATGCCTGACTAGCTTGGTCTGCAAGGCTATAGAGCCAACATGGAACTCATTAACAGAGAGATTGGGAACCTCCAAACACCGGACCCTACCCAGTTAAACTTTATTAAGGGCAGATCATACCTCCTAAATCTGGAGGACTTATTTGAGACAGTTACGAAGGCTATAGATGAGGGAAAGGTGGTACACACAGCCTACCTAGACCTTGCAAAGGCCTTCAACACCATTCCCCATTCTGGTATTATAGACAAGCTCACCAGCCTGAACATAAACCCCTACATCATAAGATGGGTTGCCAACTGGCTCATGGACAGAACCTACATGGTGAGAGTTGCGGGAGCTAGGTTCAGCTCTAAACCGGTTACAAGTGATGTTCCCCAGGGCTCAGTCCTAAGACCCCTCCTGTTTGGCATATACTTCTCAGAGGCAACAGCCAAGCACAGGAGGACTACGGCTGACCAAGTTCCCAGACGACTGTAAACTAGGGGCTATAATTGACTCTCCAGCTGACACAGACATCCTCCAAAAGGGTCTCACTGAGACGGATACCTGGTGTCAAAATCACGGCTCAAGCTAAATGCCAAAAAATGCATAGTCACCCCCTTTGATAAAAACAAAGTACCTGCAAACTACCACATAGGTGGTAGTTCCCTAAATACGGAAGACATAATAAGGGATCTGGGGACAAGTAGATAGTAATCTCACCTTTGATAATCACATTGCCAAAGTGGTTAGAAAATCCTTCTACATGGCCCACTTAATCACAAAAGGGTTCGCATCAAGATCAAAAGAGGTCATTGTGCCCCTCTACTCATCACTCATCAGACCCATCATCAAGTACAATGCCCCATTTGGGATGTACCTTACAATATACCTGCAACAGCTGGAAAGACCACAGAAGTACCTCACCAAGAGGATCACTAGCCTCAAACAGATGCCCTGTGCAGTTCAACTGAAGAAACTCCAGTTGTACTCGGTCGTATACTGCCTACTCAGAGGTGATCTCTGCCTGACATATAAGGCCATGTCGAACCCAGAATTGATGGACATGCTCCACCTAAAGAAAACCTTATCCCCTCGAGCCATGCGCTCTAGGGATCTAAACCTCACCACAACAATAAATAGGACATGCTGGAGGGATAGATTCCTGTCCCAGAGATTTCCCATGCTTTGGAACAAGATTCCAATCTACATTAGGCAGAGCTCCTCACTAACATGCTTCAAAAGAAAGAAACCTTGATGAGTGGATGGGAAACAGAAAGTTTACCCTGGGGATCACTTCAGTGGCTCTGCTGTACAGAGGCACAGGGAACTAATCTTAGGGGGCAGCAAAAGCCAACACATTCTGGCTAGGCTTATAAATGCCTTCGGGCAGATAGCCTAGTACCTAGGAACCTATGAACTACAGTGCATTCCCTTTGACACTTGCACACCTTAAACCATTTGTTCTAGTATGTACATAAAGATCTTTCCACTCAAAGTTATCATCTTCCAGTAACCAGTTTCTTCTGCATGTTCCTGCACAGACTCTGTAATTCTCCCACTCTTAACAACAAATTGCAATGTCATGTTCCTTTTCTACCCAGTCTATCCAACAGCTATTTTGCTTATTGCATAAGCTTCATTTGCAGCAGTCTACCCATACAGAAATGTGGGAAGCCATAGACATAGTTGCAAGTACAGAAAACTCCTGGAGCAGGAATTTTTAAGGAGAGGTGAAACTAAACCAAAAAATGAATGGTTAATATTGGCTGCCCAGGATAGTAGACTATGTACACATTGGTTTATTAAGTCCATTGAACATGTAGGAGAAACTGACAAATGTTGGTTCTGTAAACAGAAATGGAAACAGTAGCTTGTCTTGTTGCTGGGTGTGATACACTAATGGCAGAGGGCCTGTATACTAAACAGCATAATAATGTGGCAAGACTGTTGTATCAGGAATTGTACAGACATTACAATATTAAAGTAGCTAAAAAGCATTAGAAATATAAGCCCCAAAGCATTGTTGAGAATAATGAAGTTTATATCACGTGGGATCACCCATTACCAACAGTTCAAAAAACAGATGCAAGGAAACCAGATATAGTAGTCCATGAAAAGAAGATAAAAGCCGCATTGATCATTGAAATTGCTACAACCAGGGATTACAGTGGCTTATGTATGGAGAAAAACTTGTAAAATACCAGGATTTGCAGGCAGAATTAAAGGAAACGTGGAAGAAGGATATCCAGACGGTTCCAATAGTAGTAGGAGAATATACAATCATATTTAGATATGTTGAAAACTAATAATGAAAACTGTATAACTTGATAAAAATAAAAATAATTGCCAGTCAACAGCCGTACACTTCAAGATAAAATTTTATTATGACAAAGACAAATGTAAAACCACGTATTTATAGTAACCATCCCCTTCAACAGAAAAAGAGCATTATAAGGGGACAGGCAATAAGAGCAGTCCATATGACATCACACGTGGAGGATGTAAGGTCTGAATTGGATACCATCATGGAAATGTTTCTAGGGAGAGGGTATTCTAGGCTTCTCACAAAGGAAATTATTGAGGACGTCTACAAGAAATGGGATACATATTATAAGCCACTTCTGGGAGTGGGCTTGATTAAGGAACATAATACCTTAGTTAACAACACATATAGTAAAGCTTGTGTATTACAATTCAATCATTTAACTGATAGCATACAAAAAGCATTCATACAAAATTGGAATATATTCAGGACTAACAAAGAGGTATTGGGGAAGGTTGGGACTAAACCTAGATTTGTCACGAAGACAGCACCAACTTTTAAGAAATTATTGGAATCCAAATACACAAAACAGGATAATTTAGTCCAAGGAACTTTAGCTTGTGGCAGATGTAGCCAATGCCCTTTTATTTTGAAGTATGCTACCCTAAGGTTAAATAATTATATGCAAGGTTTGGTATTTTTTAAAAAAGGTAATTGTTGCACTTCTAGGGTGGTATATTTAGCAATATGTGATTCCTGTACATCTTTCTATGTAAGGAAGATGGAGCGTGCTTTAAAATCAAAAGTTTATGAGCATATGAATGATATAAAGAACAAGAAATTAAGTAACGTTCTTTATAAGCATACACTTACTTGCGATTCCAAAAGATTTTTGTTTGGAATTTTAGAAAAAATGATTACTGAACCTAGAGGGGGAGACTGGAAAAATGTTTTGAAAAGGAAGGAGATGGAATGGCAGTTAAAATTAGCAGCAATGCTACCACCAGGTCTGGACGAGAGCATCTCCATCACACCCCTTCTAGTGGAAAAAGCTAATACTGTTTTAAGGTATTAGGTGATGTTTCTATGTTATTTTTATATCATAATTTTTTTTGAACATTTAAGATTATATATTTGTGTATATCATTTTTGTATTTAAATGTTGGGATAGGTAACACAATAATAATGACTTGTACATGTTGTTTCTTTAAATGTTTAGTATCAATTTAACTGAATCTAGTGTTGATTGGTGGGTCAATTAATGAATTTATTATAAAAAGATGTAGGCAATGCACTTTTTCTTTGTCTTCTGAAGAAGTCTCACTGGGGAGATGAAAGCACTAAATACGTGTTTTTACATTTGTCTTTGTCATAATTAAATTTTGTCTTGAAGTGTACGGCCATTGACTGGCAATTGTTTTTATTGTTAATCAATATTTAGATATGTTACCAATGCATGTAACTCCATATGAATTGCAGTAAATTCTGGTCACATTACTGGGTGTTATGAAGAGCACTTTTGGTTAACATAAAAGATTGTAACAGTACTAATTTCATAAACTTTATTCATACTTTGATTTAGGAATGGGATCCACTCCTATCATGGTATTATAAACCCAAAATACTTGGAGAAATGAAACAGAAAAATACCATTTATACCTACTTCTGATAACTGTTCAATACATCTGGTGTGCTCTCTTGTTTTCTCTCTCTTGACTTTCTAAAGCTTGACTAGCTTGTATTCCTTAAACTCATTTAGTCCAGGCTATCTGAGTCTGGCCTTTTGCTCACCGAGTCCCCAAGAAATGTTTATACATTTTTTTTATGTATTTAGGTATGTGTGTATGCATGTATATATGTATACATGTATTTATTTATTTATTTTTAGGGTGAGCACTTGTCTTTCTTTATTTAGTGGTCTTTACTGAAGATGCATCTTTATCTCACTTAAAGGTTTCCATGAAGGCAGCTACCTCATTCATAAATGCATCAATTTTATTCACATATTTATCTCATTAAATCCTTCAGCAAATGAAAGCAATTCCTGTCAAGAATGTTACTTTGTTGCAGCAACAATACACTGTTGAACTTAAATGTTCAGACTAAATGCTGCATGTTGCAACATAAATGTGGTAAAAACAATGAACTCTTGAGCAATGTGCATGCAAAAGAAAAGTGCAGTCTTCATATCTGTACTTTCCTGGTTGAATGCATTTTTTTCTTTACATTGAGAAGCTCAGCTAATTTAATAAGTCTAAGTCAACACATGCTGAAATATATGTAGTTTTTTTTTCCACAGTGTTAACAGTATAAGCAAATTAATTAAATATACCACTTACATAAATTCACTTAATCATTTATCAGCAAATATTTCACAGGAAAGATTTGTCTTAGTTTTACAGTAGGCTACTTTTGGGCAGTATTATGGCATGAAAAGTCTGTCATTGTCTGTTACCAATCTAATAAGTTATACTGCATATTTAGTTTACCATTGCCTCCAGTCCTCTTTTGTAATTATATTTACTTCATTTTTTCATATTTCTTTGAAATACTTAGCTTTACTTCTGGTTACATTTAAATATGTATATATATATATATATATATATATATATATATATATATATATATATATGAATATGTTTTAGTTATATTAAAAACATACTTCTAATCATGCTATATTTTCCATATACATAAATAACTTTGTTATATGCCACAACTTATAAATATAAACTATGTAGATAGAGATTTTCTCCCTGGGCTTCAGTCAAAAATGGGAGGCATTGCTCAGTCAGGCCATTCTGGTTAGCATATCCAAGTATTAAATCAACACATATAGTACATCTATGTCTCCCTGCCTATGTATCTGTCTGTCTGTCTATCTATCTAGCTATCTGTCTAGCTATTTATCCATCTAGCTACAGTATCTATCTTTACTTAAAAAAAAAAATCTTACAATTTTGCAATTTCCAGAATCTCCTGAAAGGCAAGCACAAAAATTGTTACTCATCAATCTTCCTCACATCATGTCCAAATGTGTAAATAATTGACCTTAAAACTCTTAGTCTGCAAATTGCAGCACAAACTGTTACAGGAACATCCACATTAGACTCATTAGTTAAAAAACACTTAAACTCCTGTCTGCAAATGATATGCTTTAGTGGACACAGCTTAACTTTAATTATGGTATAATACATTACATTACATACCCTTCTATTGTAGGGGCTTGGTTCATAAGGAACCACCAGTCTTTTGCAAATGCTGCATGTTATACACTCAGGTACCCAGTACTGCATAATACATTGCTTAGAAAAATCACTTTTTTTGAAAGCATCTCATTCAGTTTTGAATCTTGAGCCATTAGCCTTACATTTGTATTGTTTTAACTTTTATCATTTATCTGTATCTTAAAATTAACCCATGATGTGCTTTATATACTAAGACTTTTAATTCTTTAAACGTTTGTTAAGCTGATAAAGGAGACAGTGGAATATGAAGACATTTGTGTTTTTACCTGAAAAAAAAAAAAAAAACTGTAGTTGATCATAATTTACAGCCAAAAATGTAGAGGCAATAAATACACAGCTAAGAGTATTCCAGACATATAGCGTGAGTGTTTTACAAATGATTTATTTATGTATTTATTTTTCTGCTTTTTTTGCCTGAACTGCCTGTTAACCATTAGCCCTATTCTTGCCAATTGGCTCATTAGTTCATGATCACCAGTGTGAGGGTTGCCCTGGAAGGGCCATCACTCAAGCAACTATCAAGGGTGGTTGAGAATTGTTCCACATGAACGCCTAGCTCACAGAGCTGAAGGGGGTCATGCAATTGTCAGTCCACACTAGTTGTTCCTCACTTCTGCAAAGGACTTTGCAATCCTGTCCCATTCCATCAAGCATAGAAAATACTCTCCCCAATCTCCACCAGAGATTTGCATTGCTTTAAGTGCCAGCTACTATTCTGACACCCCAGGGATAGGCAAGCAGGCCACATACTCTCACTCCTCTTTCTCCCTGACTGGCTCCTCCAGTGCCAAGGTCGTTAAATGAGTCATGGTTGCCTGGACTGCAGTAAAGTCTACTTCCTTATATTCCACAGAAACAGGCTACAAATAATTATATTAATCCATTAATATACCTTTGTACCCACTACCCATTCATTCCTTTCTTTTAATAATCTGCTCAGCTACTACACAATTGAACAAAGAGGGTGCCTTCTTATTTAAAAATAAAATGCTCTGCTAATCTTTGCAAAAGTTTACTTTAGAAAAGCCCTTGCTTTAGAGAACATCTATCTATGCAGTCTCTATCATACTATAATATAGATGGTTATGATCGGGTCTCCAATCATAATCAGATTATTATGCATTTGAGTTATGGTAGTCAAGAAATACATCTTGAAAGCTGAATAAAGCTTGATAGCTGAATCTTAACATCCATGTTCAGCAAGTACAGTTGTGTAAGTTGAACTTCCCATAACAGTAGATGTTTGAATGATCACACCTGCAGTAGCCTTAGCTATATGGGTTATATCCTGCCAAGCATATAACAGCTGACCAGCTTCCAAAGCTGTGAGGCACCTTCCACATGCCCAAACTGTCAAGCAGCTCAAGCTGAGCTGAGTAAAAGACAAATATGGGAGCAAAGCCCTTCAGAGCTTTCCTGCCAGCAGAGAGAGAGAGAGAGAGAGAGAGAAGCTGATCCTTGAAAGGACCAGGCTATGAATAACAAAAAAATTGATGTCCATATGCTGGCATAAAAAAACATACTAAAAAACAAGGGGTATAGAGGGAGGCAGTGATCATTTGAACATCTACTGTTAAATTCAATTTAGCCATCTGTACTATGTACTTCATATTAATCACTGCTTCAATAGCCATAGCTATATGAGTGTATTTCCATAGCTAACTATATATGGGAGGTGGAAGGAAAAAAGTCTAGTAGCTCCTGGAGAATGGTCCTAGCAAAGCATGATCTACACCTAGAGAAGGAATCCAGCTTATAGTGCTTTGTAAAAGTATATACAGAGAACCAAGTAGCAGCTTCTAGAATACTCCTATAAACCAAACCTTTCCAAAAAGCCATAGAAGAAGCCAAGTCCTTGTACAGTGGGCCTTGACTCTGCCTGGAATAACTTTATCATGTTGAGTATAACAAAAGGTAATAGCCTTAGACAACCATTTGGAAATAGTCTGGTCTGACACAGGTTGTCTCTTCTTCTTACCTTCACTAGAAATGAACAATTAATTCAATGATATGAACTATTTAGTTCTACCAAGGTAATACCTGAGTAGTTTGTGGACATCCAAGGTATGCATTATACTTTCTCCCTCATTTTTAGGTTCAAGAAAGAAAATGGGGGTATGGGTAGTCTGACTTAAAGTAAACACTGATAGCACTTTAGGCATAAAAGTAGGATTAGTTCTCAAGGAAACCCCACCCTTGTGGAAAATGAGGTAGGGTTGGCTAACCATAAGTACTTGCAACTCAGATCCCCTTCTTGCAGAGGTCAGAGCACACAGTAAAACTGTTTTCCATGTTAAGAACTTCAAGTCTGCCAGATTAGCTCATTCAGATGGAGCAAGTGTTAATTTCTCTAACACAAAATTAAGACCCCAATTAGGGACCACCAGATTACCTGGAGGCCTGTTATACAAAACTCCTTTTAAGAACATTTTTGACATGTGACTGTCTTGATAAAGGAGGACCCATTGACAGACAAACTGAAATGGCTGAAAAAAGGACCTCAATAGAGGAAGAAGAAAGACCATAGGATAGTAACTCACACAAATATTGCAAAACCAGAGAACAATTAGCCCTGAATTTGTGCTGGTTATGTTGTTGGTACCAACAAGAAAACCTTTTCCATTTGCTAATATATGCTTTTCTAGTAGAAGGCTTTCTTGAATCCATCAGTACCTCTTGCACGCCCTCAGAAAACAGGTGCCTGAAAGGAATTAACTCATCCAGGCAGTCAATTGAAGATGTCAGTGTGTATCAAATAGCCATGTTCTTGTGTGTGTAGATCCATGCTGTGAGGAACCTTGTGGAAATTGCACTGGCCATTTCCAAAAGAAGGGAGAACCACAGTTGCCTGAGCCAGAAGCGGTTCACCACAATGATCCCCAGACTCTGGAATAGACTGCCCATACATGTCAAGCAGAGCACCTCTTTGGCCCTCTTCAAAAGAAACCTTGATGATTGGATGGGAGATATGAAATTCACCCCGGGGATCACGTCAGTTGCCCTGCTAGACAGGGGTCCAGGGAAGTAAAGACTGTGGGAAGAAATAGCCAGGGAATTGTTATGGCTAGGCTTGTATAGGCCCTAGGGCTGATAGCCTAGTACCAACCAATGAACCTATGAAGCTATGATGGACTCCTTCTGTACCAAGTCACCACAGCAATCTTGTATGATTCCTCTTGAAACTTCAGAAGTACCTGGATATTAGTGGAAAGGGTGGAAAGGTGTACAGGAACATTCCTATCCAAAGAAAAAAGGCATCTATCTTCCAGGCCTTTTTACATGGAGTCCTGTTGCAGAATTTTCCCAATAGACTCTTCAGAGAGGAGGCATAGAGGTCTACATGAGGAACTGCCCACAGATGAATCAAATCTTGAAAGACCCCTAGATCTAATTTCCTTTTGTGAGGGTCTGCCCTTGTCCTGCTCAGCTTGTCTCCCAAACAGTTTTGTTCTGATGGAATGTTAGATGACTGTAGAGTGAAATTGTGCTGCAAAGCTATATCCCAAGCTAACATGGCTAGTTTGCAAGGAGAGTACAACCTGGTTCCCCCTTTCTTGTTGATGTATCACATCACTATAGTATTGTCTGTAATCACTTGAAGAGGTCAAGGGGACCAAAGATGCTTCAGTGAACTGACTGCTTTGATTGTGGAAAGCATCTCCTTTAAGTTCATGTCCTTGCATCTGTCCTTGGTGTCCCACGTCCTCTGCACTTTTATGTCTCCTGAAACTGCTCCCCAAGTAAATTCTGAAGAATCGCGGCTGACTGACTGCTTTGGAGCAGGGAAAAGGGGCGACCTTGATTTAAGGATATCTGTTGTCTCTACCAAGTGATTTCTCTTCTGACAAACCTCAGTCCTTGGATCTGAAAAGATGAAGGGTGTGAATGATGGACCAAAGAGATTTCAGATACCACTGTATCTTTCTCATGTGGAGCCTTGCCATGGGTATCAAGAGAACAATAGATACCATGAGACCCAAAATTGTGTCAAACTCTGAGTTGAAAACCTTAGAAACAGACCTAAATAAGGATATTTTGTTATCATGTGGAAGAAAAGCTCTTTGAACTAAGGTACCTAGTTGACATCCCAGGAGCACAATCCTGTGTGAGGGAGTCAAAAAAGACTTTTGAATGTTCTCTTTGAATCCCAGCTTGTGCAAGAGATTTCTCTCCCAAGAGCAACTTTCCTGACATTTTGAAAAATACTCTGCAAAATTAAGAAGTCATCTCAATACAGAAAAATGTGGATGCGCTGTAGTCTACAATGAGTTACATCTGGAGCTAGACACTTTTTGAAATCTCTCAGGGCAGTGGATAGTCCAAAGGGTAAGGCATAGAACTGATAATATGATCCAGATGCACAAAACCTTAAGAAATACATGGAGTCTGTATTAATAAGAATGTGATGATAAGCTTCTTTTAAGTCTAGTGTTACTAGGAAACTAGGAAGAGGAAGAAGAGGCAACAGGTTGTGAAGTGACATCATTTAGAATTTGGGAACTATCACAAACAGGTTTAGGAAAGAAAGATGGAGAAATGGTCTCCAAACACATTCTTTGTTTGGAACAAGGAACATCCTTGAACAAACCTCCTTTCCCACCTGGGAATGAGGAACTAATTATATCACACCTTGGGACAGCATGACATGAATTATAGGTGGAAAAAAAGAGTCTGATCTGCAGGATAAAGAACGACTCTCTGGAAAGGAGGAATTTCCTCTCACTGCCATCTGTAACACTGATGAATGATTTTCAGAACCCATTTGTCTGAAACGATCTGTTGCCAAAGAGAAAAATGGAGATTAAGACTTTCTCAAAGAGAAAATGGGCCAAGGAGGAAGGGGGTCACAAGGTCTCTTAAACTGTCATATAGACTTGTTGGAGTATCCTTGGTTTTGGGAGGTTTGAGACTTCTTTTTGGAACCTCCTTGCAACTTCTTCTTAAATGTCAGTTTACCTGAATTCTGTTGAGACTGTTTACTAATTTTTTGCCGAATGAACACTATTAAAGGAAGAACTGAAAGAACTACATCATTATATATAGCATGGCAAAAAGTAACTGAAATACTGGAGAGTAATGACTGTAGCAGATTATAATCAGGAAACAATTGTATAGAAATCAGTTATATGCCAACAATAGACACCCTTGTAAATACTTTATTTTGGTTTTAATGTTTGATATCTGTTTAGAGGTTTTAGCCAACCTTTTTAAATAATTTGTAAATACTTCGCTGTCATAAATAACCTGCATTCATGTTTTCTTGTTTTTGGAAATTAATAAAAATATTTACAAAAAAAAAAAAAGCCATAGTTAAGTAAACAGGCTTTGCAATGACAGTAGGCTAGCAATTTGACACATCAACAAGTGGGTGACTTTGCTGTGACCATCTGCTGTGCCTTTGACCACTACTTTTTTATCCCAGATCCTTATAATGAAGCACCTACAGCCGCTATGGAACAGGGATTAGCTACATCCTCTGAAGCTGTTGGGGTCCCCTTAGTGGGCAAGGGAGAGACACTCTTATTGGTCCTGAGAGAGGGAACAGAGAAGGTTTTCCTGTTGTGTCAAAACGATGTGCCCATCACTGAGGAAGCAGCGGTTGCCATTAGCAACAAGGTTGGCCTTATTTTTCCTGTCAAAAAGAAACAAAAAAACAATAATGTATATGCTCCTCCTCAATTTTTTTTTAGATAGGAATAGTTTACTGGAAATGGCTACAGATTTGATTCAGGCTATTGATCCTTCTTGCAGAGTAGTTTTGGTAAAAGAAAGAGGGATGCCTCCTTCCTGAAGAGATTCAAGATATTGAATCTTAACAAGAAGATGCAGGGATGAACTCATTTTTTTTCACTCAGTTTTTTGATTATACTGAGAGGAAAGCTTATTTTCTGATTCTCCCTATGGATGAGGAGAAAAAAGTCTCTTGGATGATTTGGAAAATGAGGGATGAAAAATCTTAGAGATTCCCTGGATCATCTTCACCCTTTCATCACACTTCTTGATCACCTCTGCAGCACAGGTGTCAAACACTCAATCTCTATCCAAGATGGGTAGTGGTATGTTCTCTGACTTTAGTGTGCAGGGTCCTGGGTTCAAGACTTAGAGCTGACATTTTTAGGGTGGGAGGCTGGCATAATGGTTAAGGTGTTTGCCTTACAGATATAAGGTGCAGCATTTTATTCTCACATGGGATGCTTCGCTAGGCTTAAAATGGCCCACAAGTGTAGTTAGCCTAGTACTAATCTATGAACATCTATTTTTAACATCATCTGAGAGGTTCTGAGAATGCAGCCAAGCAAACCTTCTTAAAATCATACCAGTGGCCATAACCCCAGAAGAAGTATCAGCAGTCATATACGCACACTGCAAACAATGAGTAAAAACCTGTGCAATAGAAGAAACTAAGTTATTTAAATCAGATTTTTCTTCACAAGAAGAAACTGTAGGTTAAACATTCCTCATAAGTTCACAGGGTCACAGGAGATTATTAGGCTAACAGCTGAAGAGTTCTTACAAGCCTAGCCAGTTTTACCAAGATTGTACCCAAATTTCTTTCCCTAGGGGAATGATAACAAGGGTCAGCAAGTGGGTTTTTGACTAGTTTTACAGACTACCCCTGTCCATAAGGGGCATGGGTGCCACCCTGGGAGTCGATTTGTGATTTCCTATTCATCAGTTCAGATTGTGCTTGAAAATGGTAAGGAAAGGCACTGCTTCATGTGGATAAGAAGCCTATTCCAGAAGAAGGGATCTGTCTCTCCAGCATGATCTATTGATGTCAGAGATCAGTTTTAGATCTCTGAAGCAGCTAACTCTCATGCACTCAGTTTTGCAAATACACAACATTTCCATCAGGGCTGGGTCAGAGACTGCCTTTTAGGTCAGGCACTGATCGCTCCTCAGTAATCAGTAGGAAACTGAATAAAGTGATAGGACTTTTAATCGGTCCACATATGACATGTTGACTATACCCTGTATTCTGTATTTTTTTGGGGAAAACCTCCAAGAAAGACCTGGATGCCATGCCCTTGCTTATAAGCTGAGCCATATAAAAGGATTTCCTCACCACCATGGACACATGGTGGTCATAGTTCAGATTGCTATCTATCTGAGAACTGTGTCCACTGTTAGGGGGGGGTGTTATCAATGTTATAATTTTCAGGGGTATTTGATTTCCCAAAGCTTATTTTTATGCACTTCTTCACATTTAGTTTGAGGCCATAACTCTAACACCAGTAATTAGTCTGTGTCAGATCTTTCTGAAGGATATCAACATCATTTATGAAGTCAATGATTGGTCCTGATTTGCAGTCATCAGCAAACTTGGTCAGCCAAAAGACATGTACATTTGCCTTGACATCTGAGAAGTAAATCCTAAAAGGAGAGTCCCGGCACTGAGCCCTGTGATACTCCACTGGTGAATGGCCTTTTGCTGGATTTAGATTCCCCCACTCTAATAACATTTGCCCTATTCATGAGCCATTTGGCTATCCATCTGGAGAAGTAGAGGTTTATGTCCAGTTTTGTGAGTTTACCTACAATACCCAAATGGGATATCGTATCAAATGCCTTGACCAGCTCATGGGCAGCGGTATGCACTGCCTTACCTTCATCAGTGGCCTTGGTGACCATCTCAAAAAAGTCTACCAGACTGAGCAGGCAGGGCCTGTCCTTTTGTCATACATTCACAGTATTTTAGAATACACTTTAACATATGAGCCTGACAATTTTAAATTCTGAAATTCAAAGTTGCAGAAGTATACAATTTTTTCCTAAGTATTGATAATTTTCCCATTGTTATTAGAAAGAGTAGGACTGGAATTAACTAAGTGCTTAGCAGCAGAGGAGCTAAATAAGGCTATAACCACTGTGTCAGGTTTAGGAATAGTATATAAAAATGTTAAAGACTGAGAAAATGTATCCATCCTATCTGCCATTTTTAGAGACAGATGGCTACACTATCAGAAAAATTACAGCCAGTAAGACACAAATCCTGTAATGTAGACTGGATAGGACAGAGGAACAGGTGTAGGTTGTGGAAAATCCTTCTGTAATAACTCATAGTATTTTTTGAATGACTGAAAAGCCTCAGTGTTCTCCCACTAAAAACACTGGGACATTCTAGCAATAGTCTTAGAGAAAGAGAACCCACCACAGGGAGAATCAGAAAATAAGCTTTCCTCTCAGTCTAATCAAAAATCTGAGGGGAAAAAAATGAGTTCATCCCTGCATCTTCTTGTTAAGATTCAATATCTTGAATCTCTTCAGGAAGGAGGCATCCCTCTTTCTTTTACCAAAACTACTCTGCAAGAAGGATCAATAGCCTGAATCAAATCTGTAGCCATTTCCAGTAAACTACTCCTATCTAAAAAAATTGAGGAGGAGCATATACATTCTTGGTTTTCTGTTTCTTTTTGACAGGAAAAATAAGGCCAACTTTATTGCTAATGGCAACCGCTGCTTCCTCAGTGATGGGCACATCATTTTGACACAACAGGGAAACCTTCTCTGTTCCCTCTCCCAGGACCAACAAGAGTGTCTCTCCAATGCCCGCTAAGAGGACCCCAACAGCTGCAGAGGATGTAGCTAATCCCTGGTCCATAGTGGCTGTAGGTGCTTCATTATAAGGATCTGAGATAAAAAATTAGTGGTCAAAGGTACAGCAGATGGTCACAGCAAAGTCACCCACTTGTTGATGTGTCAAATTGCTAGCCTGCTGTCATTGCAAAGCCTGTTTACATAACTATGGCTTTTTTTTGTAAATATTTTTATTAATTTCCAAAAACAAGAAAACATGAATGCAGGTTATTTATGACAGCGAAGTATTTACAAATTATTTAAAAAGGTTGGCTAAAACCTCTAAACAGATATCAAACATTAAAACCAAAATAAAGTATTTACAAGGGTGTCTGTTGTTGGCATATAACTGATTTCTATACAATTGTTTCCTGATTATAATCTGCTACAGTCATTACTTTCCAGTATTTCAGTTACTTTTTGCCATGCTATATATAATGATGTAGTTCTTTCAGTTTTTCCTTTAATAGTGTTCATTTCCAATTGCGATACTGCTGACACCATATTCATGAATTGCTTAAAAGTTGGAGAAGTTTTGGATTTCCAGTCTGATATAATGTTCTTCCTTGCAATGGCTAGGAAAGTCCACAAGATTACATATTTTGTTCTTGGTACACAGTCAGGTATGGGTGCATTAAACAAAATAATAGATTTGGAAATCTGGAATTTGTCATTGAATACCATTTGCAGAAAATAATTTATTTTATCCCAATATGGTTTAATCAAATGGCATTCATAGATCATATATTGCCAGTCTGCTTTTATTGATAAATCACATCTCCAGCAGCCAATATTTTTCTTAAACATAAGTTCAATTTTATGAGGGGTTACGTAAGATCTGTGTATGAATTGCCATGTAAAGAGTATCCAATGTAGTGAAAGTGATGTCTGCTTTGGAGAGAGAATAATTCATTTTTTGTCTCTGTCATTTGGCCATGTCCATTAATTGATCTATAATAATTCCATATTTTATCATTATTATAAGTTTTTATTTTTTTATTTGTTTTATAAATAGATGATAAGTATCCCTTTCCAGTAATGGGTTGATTCATTAGTAATATTATATGTTCTATAAGATTAGAAACATTCTGTCTTATTGATGGTTGCATTGTAACTATGGCTTTTTGTAGCTGGGAGAAAGATCAATCATGGGACTGACTATCTGATTCATGGCCATGTTGAAAATGGTGCCTCTGTCCTGCGGAAAACAAGCAACAATGCCAATAGAACTACCACTCCACAAAAGTTACTTTTTCTTTGACAGAAAAGAGACAGTAAGAAGAACTTCAAACACTATGGCAGCCGCACAACAGAAAAGTAAATACAGTTTCTCCACAGGAAATATTTTATCAGATAGTTAACACTACTTTTAAACTTTCAGAAATAAGTGCTCCATTTAAAAGTATGTTACAGTCTTGACACAATCTGTTAAAGTACACCACTCCTAGCTTTAAAATAACTTTCCTGATGAGGAAGGTAATAAACTTTTAGTAAAAAATAAAAAAAATGTTTTTTTTTTCACTAAAGGGAACTTATCTGCCCAGCTAAGGAAAGCAGAAACCAACTGTCGAGCTTCACAAGCCTCAGAAGAGCGTACTCTTCAATGGCAGTAAAGCTCTGAAGGGCTTTATGCCCAAACTTGTCTTTTAGTCAGATCAGCTCAAGCTGCTTAACATTTTGAGCACATGGAAGGAGCCCAGAACCTCTGGAAGCTGGTTGGCTATTATATCCTATTCTGGATATAACCCATATAGCTAAGACTACTGCAGCAGTGATCAATACGAAGAACATCACCTGATAAGAGTTATGACTGCAGACACCTGATCATAATTCTTTACGTGCATGCTCCATGCACTCTCAGTCAGGTAAAAAAAGTGCAGGAGAGTGATGTGTTTTATAGCTTTGAAAGCATGCTGCTGCCATATGGACAATTAGCAGAAACAAAGACGCCCTCTAGCATACTAACAGATTTAGAAGCCACTATATATTCTGTTCTGCCTCAACCTTTTTTTTTGTTAAAAGTGTGACATCATCTGGCATAGTCTGTTTCCTAATTGCCGTTGCCATTGTTCTGTACTGCCTGGCTCTGGTTGCTTTACATTCTACAGCAAGAATACAGGTTAATAACTCTAAAAGGTGCTAACAAAAGCTTGTGCCTAACTTGTCTGTTATCTTCAGCCCTGGTAAAAATGTTTACTCTTTCTATAACTTATTAATTGAACTGAAATATTAATCTTAGCATAATCCTCTGAGCAGCCTACTTCTAAATTCTGTTATCTCTATCTTGCTTTTTGAGTTTCTCAGGCTGCTGTAAGTCATCTACATTCATGTGACCCTCTGCATTCCTTATGGTCTCTGCTAGCCTTCTTCTCAAGCCTGAACCTTCCTACATTTCTGATGTAACAGCAGCAGTCCTTGCCCTACAGGAATCCATGATGGGAAAAATCCACCTTCCACTGTAACTAACCTAATCCTAGAATTATGTTTTTTCCCTGTATCACTTACATATAGCCAACCTCTAAATAAATTGAATCTATCAGATATCTATGAAATGTTCAAGACAAACAAAGTCACCCTGTTATGCCCTGTGCCATCTTACAATAGCCATAATCTTCTCAGCTTCTTCACAAGAATCATGCTCTCCTTCTGTTTAGCTTCTTCCCCAGCTCATATTTCAGAAAATACCAAACACTCTCCATTCTCCAATGGGATATCAAGATGGCCATGAACTATAACTCTACTGGCCTGCTGAGTGCATTACATGAAATGTATTAATAATTGTATACCTAGAAATGCATTATGAATGAGTATATAAAATGATACTAATCTTAGGAATGTTAGCAATGTATATGCAAAAGTTATGAACAAGTACGCAAAACTGTATTATTGCTTGAATTGTTATGAAATATTTTATAGCATTTAAGCAAACTCTTCTGCAATCATTTCAGAATTATATGTGTCATTGTTATCTTTGCAACAACTTGTGCAATTGTACACTGGTCATGGCTGAAAAGGGTCCATTGAGCAGTTCACTTACCCAGTCAACAAAGTAAAAAAATAAATAAATTAAATAAATAAAGATATAAATAAATAGATAAACATTTAATGCCCAGATATCCTTCAGAGCCTATTACATGACTCTTAACGAACCATTTTTTTCTCTGATTAAAGTGTCACATTGTTTCAAAACAGAATTTGTCTCGACCTGCATAACCTATACTACGTATAACATTCTTTGTAGTTCTCAAGTTTATGTTAGCATCCACAGTTTTACATCATGAGACTGTGTCTTGCTGTGGTTGTTTATGCTTTATGGGACTAACATGGATGAGCTGTTTTACTGCAGCTCTGCATAAGGAAACTGGCAGGTGCTTTCCTTTTTGGCCAGTGAGATGTTTTTATCTATGTAACTGCAGGTAATATAATAGCAGCCTTAATAAATAAATAAATAAATAGATAAATGAATGAATAAATAACATAAAATACTGTAAACTCTAAAATTAGCATAAAATACTGCAAACTCAGCAATTTCTTTGAAGTAATAGTTGCCAACCATAAATGAAGAGCCCAGCTGCTACAATGAGCTGACATGATTGATATACCAAAAATGATATGGGGGAAGGCATGGCAATTATTTAAGAACTACAGACTGACTACTTAACAAAACCCTACTGTTTAGATAGCTTATACTTTGGAGGATGTCCATGCATTAAACAGCTTTTATTAAATTAGGGGGAAAAAAGAAGAAAAAATGGCAATGCTTCTAGAGGTTAGGAAACCAATGACTCACAACACAGCTTCTGCAGCTAAATGAAGACAGATAATTTCCTTATAACTATGATGAGTTATATAAAGGGGAAATAAACTGCAATGTGGGAAAAGACATGAGCTTGGATTCATGAATACCTATACTTTGTGCTTAGCATGTGTGCCCATCATGCAGCTGTGAGCACACATTTGTATTCATTAATCTGCTCTGCATGCCTTGCCCATCTTCAAACAATAGTAAACTGCAGAATATGCTAACAAAGATATTTGTAGG
Source organism: Protopterus annectens (assembly GCF_019279795.1). Lineage (NCBI taxonomy): Eukaryota > Metazoa > Chordata > Ceratodontiformes > Protopteridae > Protopterus > Protopterus annectens. The sequence goes on from NC_056735.1 coordinate 430,539,240, forward strand.
TGAAATGCATGCTAATGAAGCAATTCAACATGGGAGGGTAATTCGGGAACACGTAAAATGAATATATACATCACATTGGACTTAATTCCAATACTCTTTGGTATACATCTATAAACACACACTTAGAAAAAATGCTAGGGATTGCTGCTGTTATTATTAACCTGAATGTGCAACATGATTTTATACAAGGTGCTGCTGCTGCTGCAAGAACTCATTCTTGAAGGAGAAAGGTCTTTAGACTCCATTTATAAGACAGCATGTAATGTAAAGTATGTAAGCCACCTACCTAAACATGTTTTATACAGGTCATATAACTCAATACATATGAAATGTATTTGCATAAAAAATGGATTTTATGTATAATTCCAGTACCAAGACAAATGGAAGTCATTCTCATACAGGCACATCTTAAATAGATCTCCACCTCAACTTACAACTCAAAAAGTGCTCTTGTGGCATTGACAGGTAATAAGTACCCACTATCCTTCTTTTTAGTTATGGGTTCAATTCCCAAGTGGTTTACATTGAGTATGTACCACCAACCCATTATCTACCAATTCATAACATTTTACTTCTAGACAACAATAATTATAACCAACATAATAAAGCATTTGATTATTTTACATTGAAACATGTGTAAACAGAGTGAGCATCCAGCATGGCCATGTCTCACTGCTATATTTCACACCTCTATTGCATTTTGAAGGAATTATTTTCACTTTCTTTGCCAGGCCACTTTTTGTGCTTTCAGTTGTGAAAATGCATCTGGCAAGGTGTGCCAATTCAGAGATATAGTTCTAGGTCCCCTTTAGAAGACATGGCAGGCAAAGCCAAGGGAGATGCTCCATTTAAAGTCCAAAGGTGGTGTGAAGAGGAGTCCAGGATCTTCGTGGCATTTCTCATCAAACACTAGAGCCATAGACTTCTGCAGGGGAACTATACCAGGTCTCAGTATGAGGATGAAGCTTGGAATGACTTGGCCAAGGCTATCTCTAGTGCTGCTGGCATTCCACACACCAGAGAGCAAATCCCATATAACTAAACAAACCTTCCTAGAACTCCAAAATAAAGCACAAAATCTAGTAAAATTAGAAAAAATCTACTACTATTACAATATACAGAATAAACATCAAAATAACCCTCAGAAATTCTGGGTAGCAGTTAACAATATATTGCATCCTGGAAAAACACTCCCACCCCAAAAATAGCCAACAACTCCATGAACTTAGCCACTCAGTTTAATACTTTCTTGACAGAATCAATTCAACAACTTGCAATGACCCACACCAGCCCCAACCACACCCGTCCTACCACAAACCACAACAGTTTACACCCTCCCAAAAGCAACAACCAGTTTACACTAAAACCAGTCTCCACTAACACCATCAAAAAAACTACTAAATAAACTTAAGCCCACTACCTTAGTTGCTGACAGTCTCCCTGCTGACTTTCTGCAAATCGTAGCAGTAGCAATCACATACCCTGTATCCATATGCATAAACAGGTCATTAGCTGAAGATTACGCCCCCCCCACCTGGAAAATCTCCCACATTTTACCCTTACACAAAGTAGGTAATCCCATTGAACTAACAAACTATTGCCCAATTGCAATTCTCTCCCCTCTCTCAAAAATTCTGGAAAGGGTCATACACACCCAACTTATGGACTCTCTCCTTATACACAAGCTCCTATCTAATACCCAACATGGTTTTTGCCCCTCTCACAGCACCACCATAGCCCTACTGTCCTTTACTAACACAGTTAATCAGCATAGAAGCAATGGTCAGTTTGTATAAGCCGTATTCTTGTACCTTTCAAAGGCCTGTGACATGGTCAACCACTCCAAATTTATCTATGTCCTTTCCTCCCTTAGCCTGAGTTACTCCATTATCACCTGGTTCCCAAGTTACCTAGCAGAACATCAAAAGGCTGTCCACTGGCAACAACATCATTCACCCCTTCTCCCTGTCACCTTAGGGATTCTCCAAGGCTCCATCCTTGGTCTTCTTCTTTTTTTCTTTTTTTACCAACCAGCTCCAATCGGCTACACCCTAGGCCTCAGTGATTCAGTACGCTGATGACACTAACCCAGCTTCCTCCCTCAAAGACCTCCATACCATTACTCAAGATTCCTTCTTATCCACTGAATCCTGGTTAACTAGCTCCCAACTTATCCTAAATCCCAACAAAACAAAAATTCTTCTCTTCTATGCAACCAGATACACCTCCCCATCCACAGCCTTCAGTATCCCCTCTAAAATAAAACTGTTATCACCCCAACAAACCATAACAAATTACTAGGTGTGGAAATTGACAATAACCTGAAATTTTATATTCACATTGCCCGATCCATTAAAAAAGTTCACAAAAAACTAGGTCATCTATATACAAACAAGAAATTTCTGACTAACACAAAAGCCACCAGTGCTAGGACCCACCTCCTCTCAAATTTCCTGTATGCCTTTCCAATCTTAACCAACCTCTGCAAGGCAGATCTAGCCAAACACAAAGCCTATTACAATAAAATCTCCAGGTTTGCCACTAATGCCTCATACAAGTCACATCACTGCTCATCACTTAAGCAGCTCAAGTTGCTTGAACTCCCCCAACTTCTCTTTAATCAACTTACCTTCTCCCAAAATATACTCTATCACTGAGGAAAAAACCCTGTGGTGAAAGATATCATTCAGCCATATTCTTCCCCAAGACCCCTTCGCTCCTGCAACAAACTACTTCTACATACCACTGAAGCTAGCAATTCAGCGGGTCTATATCATAATGTCAAATGCTGACAAGTTTGAAGCACTAAACTTCGAACTTGAAAGTTCGAAGTGTGAAAACATTGAAACGTATAACAGAGATCGCCATAGAGTGCAGGAAGGGAAGATTTCCCTTTACTGCACTGTAGTGCGATCTCAGAGTTGGTATATTTAAGTAGCAGGGGGTGTGAGGGGTGCAGGGGGGCTTGCCCCCCTGCATAGAGCATTTTTTTTTTTTGTTTTGGCTTTTGAGTGGTTTTTTTTTTTTTTTGACATTTGATGTTTTTAGACTTCGAACTTTCAAGTTCGAAGTCTGAAGCTTCGAAGTTGTCACTATTTGACAATATTATATAGACCCCAATTCAGCACAGTAGTGTATGACAGAAGAATGCCAAAGAAGCTAAAAAATAGGATGTCCAAAACAGTGGTGCAACCAGTACTACTGTATGATACAGGAACCTTGGCAGTAAAGACAGTGCAATTGAGGAAGCTAGAGGTGATGGAGGTGAAGTGTCTGAGACAGGTGCTAGGATGCACACTGTGAGGCAGACAAAGAATTGAGGACATAACAGCAGAAGTTAAAGTAACTCCACTTGCAGAAAGATCAAAGAGAACAGATTTTGGTGGTTCAGGCACTTGTGCAGGAAAGCAGAAGACAATCTGGTGAAGAAAACTTGGGACAGACAGGAAGAAGGCAAGAGGAAACAAGGGTGTCCAGCAAAGAGGTGGATGGATTGTGTGTGAGAGAAGACCAGCAACAGCCAAGCATGACTGTTGAAGAAGGTAGGACAGTGTCATTGAATAGGGAGAAATGGTGACAAGTGACATGACATCCCGACCCAATGTAGAAAATGGGAAAAAGGAGGATGATGATGATGATGATGATGAGGACGATGACTCCATTTGTGTGTCTGAATGTCACCTAGCCATCACTATATTATTTATTTTATGACAGAGATTGATGTATTTTATGACACATTTATGCCTTCACATCATATCTGGATGTGGCAGAGGTTAACATATTGATGTGTTAAATTTGCTTATATATTAAAATATTAATCTGATATAGTACTGATGTTATTATCTATGTTTTCCCTGCCCAGCCCTATATCCTTTTTTATTTTATTTATTCTATGTGGAAATATTTCTGCCACAAAACAAAAGACCATCAGCACAGGGAGCTAGACTAATAACTGGGGTTTAGACCACCATACCTCCATAGCTGGTTGCTGTGGCACTACCATAGGCTGAACAGACATCCAGCACATTTGGGTCACAACCTATCAGCATAGCCAATACAGTTCATATTCCAACTGAGTCAGGTAGCTCTGCTCCAGCTGCTGGTGCAGTGCTACACACTGGGAGTAGTACTGGACTTAGCAAATTTGTCACCCATCAGGAGCTGACAGGTTTGGGGGATGACATCATAAACAGAGGCCTTCGTGTCTGAATGTCCACAGTGGAAATGGTCTTGCATTGAATTACAAAGTTTATGCCATGTCCAAAAGTGAACAGGGATCTGTGACAAGAGACAGTGACGACAGTTCTGAGGATGACAGGATTCTCAATATGCTCCAATGTCATCTACCTATTCACTATGATGTTATCCTCCAATCTTCTGTGTCCACAACCATCCCTGTACAAGATGGCCATGGGTAGACCTCTAATGTCCTGTACTTATCCACAATCATGGTGTCCCCCAGCCTTTTGTGTCTATCACCCTCCGTGTCTGATTGTCTGTCTTGTATGTCCGGTATGTTTGTGCCTGCTGCCTAATTGTCTGTTTTGTATGCCCAGTATGTCTGTGGCTGCTCCCTAACTTGCTTGACCAACCTAACCCTCTTATTCCTAAAAACCTTCCCCAACAGTCCACTGTCTAAAAAAAAAAAAAAAAAAAAAAAAACTGCCGCACACATAGCTCTCCAATTTGCCTATGTGTTTGCTTGACATACTTGATTTGGTCCATTTGACCATACAGTGTTATTCTGTGCCTAAATCAGCAGAATAGAAAAGGTCCTGAATTGAACTACAAAGTTGATGCCATGTCCAGCAGTGACCCAGGGATCTGTGATAGCAGGCAGTGATGACAGTTCTGAGGGTGAGGACTAAATTCTCAATATGCTCAAGCTGGACATGGCTGCACCTCCAATGTTATCTACATATTCAGTATCATATTACCCTCCAACCTTTTGTGTCCATGACCATCCCTTTGTATGTCCAGTATGACTGTGCCTGCTCCCTAACCTGCTCAACCAGCTTTACCCTCTTATTCCTAAAAACCTTCCCAAAAGTCCTCTCACTCCAAAAAAAAAAAAAAAAAATGAAAGAAAAGAAAATGGGTGACTGCCCCCCCCCCCCCGAAAAAAAAGTTGCATGCATAACTCTCTAATTCACCTATGAATTTACTTGACATACTTGACTTGGTCCAGTTCACCATACAATATTATTCTGCAGTTGTCTCACAGCCCTGATGTGGTGACTATCCAAATTCCTCAAATTCTTGTTACAAGTATACATTTATTTTGTGAAGAAGTGGATAGTTATGGTGCTGTCTTATCACTATCCTGCACATTCATTTTTTTCTTCCCCTTTTGTCTTACTCTATACTTACCCCCCATTTTCACCATTGCCATACCAATACTTTCACATGTTTAATCTGTTCAAAAAATAGAATCACATGCAATAAGTGTGGCCAGAAATAGCTATACAATAGAAGGAGGAAACTAGTTCAGAAAAAAAGCAAATCCCAAGAAGGAAAAACATCCCTGATCAGTATCAGTAAGAAACTAAGATCCCTCATAAAATCCTCCAAGGCTAACTTCGAAAGAAAAATAGCCAAGGATTCAAAAGATAACCACAAAGCCTTCTTTAGCTATGTCAAGAATCTAAGTTGCAACTCACAGATATGCTCTGAGCTAGTGCAAAAAAGCACAAAATATACTGAACACACTGATATTGCCAACATCCTGGCAGATAGATTCAGTGCAAACTTCACCCTCCTCTCACCCCCAAAAGGGCCCACAGCAATACCAGAAAAGTGTAGTGTCCCGGAAATCACAGACACACAGGTGAAAACAGCCCTTTCAAAAGCCAAAAGCACAGCATCAATGAGGCCAGATGGTGTCCCAGGCTGCGGCTTGCATGAACTTCAGAACAAACTAACCCCCCACCTAAACACACAGTTCAACCATAGCCTCTCCACAGGCTACGTGCCCATAGAATGGTGCACAGCAATGGTGATTCCACTCCACAAAGGAGAGGTCACAACTGACCATGGTAACTATCACCCCATAAGCCTGACTAGCCTGGTCTGTAAGGCTATGGAGCGCATCATCATCATGGAACTCATTAACAAAGACATTGGGAACCTCCAACACTTGACCCAACTCAGTTCGGCTTTGTTAAGGGCAGATCATGTCTACTAAACCTGGTTGACTTCTTCGAGACAGTCACCAAGGCCATAGATGAGGGGAAGGGAGTTCACACAGCCTACCTTGACCTCACCAAGGCTTTTGACACCATTCCCCACTCGGGAATTATAGAAAAACTCACTAGCCTGAACATAAACCCCTACGTCATGAGATGGGTTGCCAACTGGCTTAGAGACAGAACTCACACAGTAAGAATAGCGGGCTTCAGGTCCGACTCTAAACCAGTCACAAGTGGTGTTCCACAAGGCTCAGTCCTGGGACCCCTACTGTTCAGCATATACTTCTCAGAAGTACAGGCAATCACAGGAGGACTATGGCTAACCAAGTTTGCTGATGACTGCAAACTGGGAGCCATAATTGACTCTCCGGCTGACACAGACATTCTCCAAAAGGGCCTTACTGAGACTGACACCTAGTGTCAAAGTCATGGTCTAGGGACCCAGGTAGATAGTAATCTCTAATCTCTCCTTCAACAATCATATTGCCAAAGTAATTAGGAAATCCTTCTATGTAGCCCATCTAATTACTAAAGGGCTCACATCTAGAAATAAAGAGGTTATAGTGCCCCTCTACTCATCACTCATCAGACCCATCATAGAGTGCAATGCCCCATTTGGGATGTACCTCACAAGACACTTCCAACAACTGGAAAGACCACAAAAGTACCTCACCAAGAGGATTACTGGCCTCAAACATATGTCCTATGCAGCCCAACTGGAAAAACACCAGCTGTACTCAGTCGCATATCGCTTACTCAGAGTTGATCTCTGCCTGACTTGCAAAGCCATGTGCAACTCAGAATTGATGGACATGCTCCACCTAAAGAAATCCAAGTCACTGTGAGCCACTCGCTCTAGTGAGCTAAACCTCGCCACAACAATAAATAGAACATGATGGAGGGATAGATTCCTGTCACAGAGACTCCCCATGCTTTGGAACAAAATTCCTAACTACATTAGGCAGAGCTCCTCACTAACACTCTTCAAGAGAAGCCTTGACGAGTGGATGGGTAACAGAAAATACACCCCTGGGATCACTTCATTGGCTCTTCTTGACAGATGCTCAGTTAATTAATCAATGGGATGGCAAAAGCTGACACACTCTGGCTAGGCTCATAAATGCCCTCAGGCAGATAGCTAGTACCTACCTATAAACCTATGAACCTATAAAAAAGTCTTTAGTTATTGTCCTCAGCATTTGTATGATGCCTGGCATTGCATCAATGCAGAGTGACGCTAAATGGTGTTTCACATCCTCTGGCAAAAAGTGCTGAGTTTTTGCCATCTCCCACTCTAGCCCAATTATCTTCATGCAGATGTGCTTATCCCCACTGTACTATAGAAATTCAGACTAAAAGCACTATTGTGAGACACTTATGCTAATATACTTATTAGGCTGCTGGATATAATGTGCACCTAATGGGATGTTACAATTGTCATTATTATAATGAAGCCTGATGCCCACATTCTCCCATGGTTCCATCTGTTTTCACTGTCCCTTCAAATGTATGATTTTAACTTTGTGAAGTACTTTTTTATGTGGTGTGCTGAGGTAATGCTCAGATATGTAGACTGCTTTTTACGTAGTGTGAAGTATTCGAATCCAGAAGTATGTCAACCTGTTATTTAAGGTTTTATTTTTATTACTATTGTGAGTCTAACTCTTGGCTGTGTTTTGTTAACCCACCATTATCCTGTTTATGTCTAGTCATGTTTCTACTTTCCTTCCTCTGTTTGCTCCCTGTTGGAAACCATTTATTTTACACAGTATATCAGTTTAATTATGATGACAAACCTAAGAGTACCATATACCAGACATGACTAGAAATGGCCTATTACCAAAACTATTTAGATGTCTCTTTCCCGTGTCCCATTATTTTACTCTTCTCCCTCGTCTGTCTCATCAGTCTTTGTCTTGAACATTTGTGTAATGCCCAGCACTAAGCAGCACTATGGCAGTTAACACTTTATGGCAACATTTGGTGAGTGTTTGCCTTTGGCAGCATTAGTATGCTGCTCTCACATTGCTGTGTTTAGCCTCCCTGCACTATGGAAACACAGATTATAAAATTATGAGAAGACAGTAATTATCCTTTGTTGGACAGGCTACAGAGTTGGATGTTGCAACTGAATTACTGTTATGAAGTATGCTGCAAACAAATCTCCTTTTTTCATAGTGTTTCCATAATCTGGGAAACCACCAAGATTAAAATGCTTGGCCCCTTATGTGTTTCATAATCAGGCCCAAATGTTCATACGTTTGTTATAATGTAGTGAATGTATTATTTATGGGTGTCATACAAACACAGCAATTGCTTAAGAAGCAGTACCACATGCCTGAAATACATATACAGCCATCAGATGTGAAGGCTGTCTAAATATGCACCTATATTATCCATATAATGGTTGCTTTATTGCAATTATCATGACAAATGTGTAAATGATGACACATTAAACAGTAATGTAACACACATCCATTCTGAACTGGATTACAATCAGAATTGCTTGTCTACTCTTCATATTTGCATTGAGGTTGACATGGAGACCACAGTCTACTGCTTATTCCCATTCTAAATTCAAAACCTCAAGATATAATTAAATTAATACTCTGCCATCAATCATGAAAATGAGTTTAGCTTGACAGGAAGTAATATAAGTATCTGGTATTACCTCTGTATGTTGTAATGGGCTGTTGTACTCAAGATATGAGGAGTTAACTGTGATGCAGTCTAAACACTTCATTTTATAAAGTCATGCCTGTACTCCAACACATTTAGACTTGCAAATGATGTGCAATGGTTTGTGACATTTTCACACATACGTCCTCAGTGGTATTAAGCACTGTACTATCATATGTATGACCTGTTTGTATTTACATTGCATGTTGTCCAGGCAAGAGGAGATATTGAAACTGACACAAATTATTACTATTTGCATACAATCATCCTGAGCAGAACATGCAGTAATGCTTGGTTGGCAATCCGCTGTTTCAAACATATTGCCATAGTATGAAACAGCTGCCTGTCACTCATAGTAATGCAATGTACATAAATTAGAGAATAGAAAGTTCTCTGAACAATATATAATTACTTGTGATTAACACATTGCTGTTACTTCTGCTGGTCATGACACATTCCTTTTCAGCCAAACCTGTGAACCATGCTAGCTTCTCTGCAGCACATGGATGTGGTAATCCCTACAAATTTGCAGTATCCCATATTTAAAGTCAGACTTTTCTTGCTATGCTTGCAATTTATATTGTATACTCTAGATTGTTCAATTAGATAGGTAGGTGGTTCAAATCCAACAGTGTTGAACTGGTGGGTGGGTGTGCGTTTATGTGCATGTCTGTGTGTTTGTGTTTGTGTTTGTGTGTGTTTGTGTGTGTGTGTGTGTGTGTGTGTGTGTGTGTGTGTGTGTGTGTGTGTGTGTGTGTGTGTGTGTTTCTGTGTATTGTTATGTAAGCATGGTTTCAGCAACAAAGCTAATGTATACATTTCCACTCAGGAGAAATATTTAAAGTGGGAGAGGGTTCCTCCATCAATTTCTTTTGTTTTTATCACACAAATTTACTCTACCACATACTGATGAGGTCTGTTTCTTTTTCTTTCGACTGCTCCCATTAGGGGTCACCACAGCTGATCATCTGTTTCCATTTCTTTCTGTCCTTTGCATCTTGCTCTGTCGCACCAACAACCCGCTCGTCCTCTCTTACCACATCCATAAACCTTATCTTAGGCCTTCCTCTTTTCCTCTTAGCTGGCTTCCTTAGCATCCTTCTCACAATATACCCAGCATTTTCCCTCAGCACATGTCTAAATCAATATAATCTTGCCTCTCTGACTTTGTCTCCAACCTGAGCTGACCCTCTAATATACTAATTTCTAATCCTGTCCATCCTCGTCACACGCAATGCAAATCTTAATATCTTTAACTCTGCCACCTTCAGCTCTGACTCTTGTCTTTTTGTTAGCACCACCATCTCCAACCCATATAACATAGCTGATATCACTGCCATCTTGTAGACCTTTACTTTCAATCTTACTAGCACCCATCTGTCACAAATCATGCCTGACACTCTTCTCCGCCCATTCCACCCTGCCTGCACTCTCTTCTTCACCTCTCTTCCTCACTCAGCATTACTCTGAACTGTTGATACCAAATATTTAAACTCATCCACCTTCTCCAACTCTACTCCCTGCATCCTGACCATTCCTCTGTCCTCCCCCTCATTCACACATATAGATTCTGCCTTAGTCCTGATGACCTTAATTCCTCTCTTCTCCTCTCCACATATTCAGGGTCTCCTCAACCTGTTCCCTACTCACACTACAAATTACAATGCCATCCACAAACATCATAGTCCACTGGGACTTCTGTCTGATCTCGTCTGTCAACCTGTACATCACCACTGGAAATACGAAAGGGGTCAGAGCTGATCCTTGATGTAATCCCACCTCCATATTGAATGCATCCATCACTCCTACCACAGAACTCATCACTGTCACACTGCCCATGTACAAACCCTGTACCATACATACTTCTCTGACACTCCCGACTTCCTCATACCATCCCACTACTCCTCTCTAGGCACTCTGTCATATGCTTCCTCTAAGTCCGCAGGATACAATGGAACTCCTTCTGACCTTCTCTATACTTCTCCATCAACACCCTCAGAGCAAACATTGCATCTGTAGTGCTTTTTCCTGGCATCAAACCATACTACTACTCACTAATCATCACCTCCCTTCATAACCTTGCTTCCAATAGTCTTTCCAATAACTTCATGCTATGGCTGATTAGTTTTATCCCTCTGTAGTTACTACAGCTCTGCACATCACCCTTATTCTTAAAAAACAGTACCAATACACTTCTTCATTCCTCAGGCATCCTCTCACTTTCCAAGATTTTGTTAAAAAAGTTGGTTAAAAACCCCACTGCTTTCTGTCCTAAACACCTCCATGCTTCCACAGGTATGTCATCTGGACCAACAGCCTTTCCATTCTCCATCCTCTTCATAGCTGCCCTTACTTCCTCCTTGCTAATCCATTGCACTTCTTGATTCACTATCTTCTCATCATCAACCTTTTCTAGCTCTCATTCTCTTCATTCATCAGCCACTCAGAGTATACTTTCCATCTGCTCAACACACTCTTCTTGCTTGAGAGTATGTTTCCCTTGTTGTTATTTATCAAACTTACCTGCTGCACATCTTTCTTAGCTCAGTCCCTCTGTCTAGCAAATCGGTACAGGTCTTTTTTTCCCTCCTTAGTATCCAACCTTTCATACAACTCTTCATATGCCTTATTCTTAGCCTTCACCACCTCTCTCTTCACCACATGCCTCATCTCCTTGCGCTCCTGTCTACTTTCTTCATCTCTCTGGCAATCCCACTTCTTATTCACCAACCGCTTCATCTGTATACTCTCTTGTACTTCCTCATTTCACCACCAGGTCTGTTTTTCTTCTTTCCTCTGTCCAGATGTCACATCAAGCACCTTTCTAGCTGGCTCCCTTACCACCTCTGATGTGGCTGCCCAGCTGTCTGGTAACTCTTCACTGTCACCCAGTACTTGTCTTAACTCTTCCTTGAACTCCACCATACAGTTATCCTATTTCAACTTCTACTGTTTAATCCTTGGCACTGCTCTCACTCTCCTCTTCTTCTTGATCACCAACATCATCCTACAGACCACCATCCTATGCTGCTTAACTACGCTTTCTAATTTCACCACTTTGCAGTCTCTAATCTCCTTCAAACTGGCCTTCATGCATAAGATATAATCCACCTGTTTGCATCTTCCTCCACTCTTGTATGTCACCCTATGCTCCTCCCTCTTCTTCAAATATGTATTTACCACAGTCATGTACATCCATTTCGCAAAATCCACTACCATCTGACCTTCTGCATTCCTTTTCTTAACACCAAACCTACCCATCACCTCCTCATCCCCTCTGTTCTTTTCACCAACATTCCCATTGAAATTCACTCAATTCACCACTCCCTCACCCTTGGGTATAGTCTCCACCACTTCATCCAACAGGCTCCAAAATGTTTCTTTTTCATCCATCGCTTACCCAACTTGTGGAGCATATGCATTAACAACATTCATCATCACATCATCAATTTCCAGCTGCATAAACATCACCCTATCCTCACTCTTTTCAACTCCAAAACACTCTTGACATACTGATCTTTCCAGATAATCCCTATCCCATTTCCCATCCACACCATGGTGGAACAATTTGAACCTGCCTCTGATACACCTGGCCTTACTCGCCTCCCATATAGTCTCTTGCATGCACTATATGTCAACCTTCCTGCTCTCCATCATATCAGCTAACTCTCTCCCTTTACCAGTCATACAGCCAACATTCAAAGTTCCTGCTTTCACTTCCACACTCCTAACTTTCATCCTCTCCTTCTGCCGCCAGGCATGCCTTCCCCCTCTTCTTCTCCTTCACCTAACAGTATAACAGTAGCCCAATTTCCACCAGTACCCTGTTGGTTAACAGTACTAGAGGCAGTTGTTGTTAACCTGGGCTTCGACCAATCCGGTATAGAAATTTGTATTGTTGTCTGCATATTTGATCTGGCAAAAATTTTACACCAGGTGCCCTTCCTGATGTAGCCCTCCCCATTTAACCAAGCCACTGGGGGATGCACAAGCCAATGCATTTTTTCTTGCCGGTCCCAAGCCTGCATAAATGGTGAGGATTACATCAGGAAGTGCATCCGGTGTGAAGTTTTTGCCACATCAAATATGCAGACACCACATACTGATGAAATAATCCTTTAAAAATTATACTGTCTCACCATTGTCACCAGACTTCAGCCATGGCACTTGTGGTTTATACTGTGTAGTCTAGATTGTGTAACTATATAGGTACTTGGTCTGAAGCCAGCAGTACGTAAATACTATGAGTGTATGTATGTGTCTGTAGTGCCATGTAAGGTTGGTTTCATCAAAAGTTCCATTGTGCAAAATTCCATTTAAAAGACATATTTACACTGGGAGAGCGCTTCTCCATCAGTCTGTTGAATTTTTAGCCAAAACACATTGTGTGTAGCACACTGATTATTTCATCCTTTCGAATGTGCACATTCTCAGCACTGTAAGAAGAGTTGTCCTGCAGATTTTGTGACTGGCACTGTGTTCTCTAGTTTGTGTTACTTGATACGTGGCTGGTTTGAATCCATTAGTGAATGACTATTGTGAATGTGTCTCTATCATGCTAAGTAGGAATGGAGTTACCCACAGATATGATGTGTAGCGTTACAGGGGTAGTGGGATTTACTACTCCTTTCAGTGCCTTTTAGCACACACACCACCCTATGAACCCAGTGGTGATGTCATCTTTTCAAATGTGCATTCTAACATCTGTAAACAAACAACTTGTGTGGTGCTTTGCTTCATGCAACTTCTTTTAGTTTGTGATCATAGATAGGTAGTCATTCTGATACTAGAAATTACTCCACAGACTAAGCTGTGTCAGTGTTTGTGTGAATGTGCATGTAGGTAAAAATGGTGTCACCCACTTATCTGATATGAAAATGTATAGCACAAAAGGTTTTTTTTAGGACTTTCTACCCATTTTAGGCCATACATCTGCTTTCTTAAGCACTGATAAGGTTATGTGTTGATATGTGCTTTATCTCAGCCTGGTAGTAAACATTTTCCCATGACATAAGAAATCAATGTAATGTTCTGTAGCCTGTTGGCTAAGTAAGCTTAAATTTGAATCTGGCATTATCTACAGATTGTGCTTCTACAATCACATGGATAACTGCATTTGACAATGCACATGCTTAGGTACATCTACCTTCATGCAATGTTGTGAGACAAAGAAAACTAGTCCTTCAATCACAGATATGCCTTGCAGCATTAAGATGATGTGATGCCTTCAGACAGGCTCTGTTTCACATTTATAATAAGACTTGCTCTGTGGTGTGTGTGCAATTAAGACAAAAGCCTGTAGCTTGTTAACTTATATAGGTATGTATTTGAAAATTTGCAGTGACTGAATAATATGAGTATGTGTCAGTATACTGTTATGCATGAATTGCATCCACCACATTTTTAGTGTGCACGTTTACAGTGGGAGAGGGCTCTTTCTTTACTTTTAGCTCAAAAAAAAAACTGCTTCACCCCACAATGATGATGTCATGCCTTAAAATATGTTCTGTCTCACAGTTGTGGTAAATCCGTTGATGGTGTTAGTGGTTAATGCGCAGTTGTGTCGATGGTGGACTTATAAAGGAAGCTGTTTGACTCTAGCAAAGGGCAACATAATAAGAGTATAGTGATGTGAGACATGCAATATTGTTTCAATTTATTTCTATTCACTTTTATTTCTAACAAAGCCCTGTGAACACATTAGGAGTTTCATGTCAGTTGTGGTAAGTGTTCTCCTGTGGGGCATACATTTAATAATGACTTATATATATATCGCTTGTTTATTATAACTATTTTAAAATGGTTTTTAAGAAATTACTGCTTGATTATTTTTACACTAAAAGACATGTGTTATAAATTGTTTTTAGTATTAAACATTATTGCATGACATTTTTATTGTCATAAGAAATCGCTGTTTTAAAAATTGTTATGACATCATTTCCTTTTTGTCATCCTATAAATGTCTGACTTAGCTCATTTTAATTGTTTTTTTCTCTGATGAAGCTACGCCAGTGTGCATGGCAAAAATGCTTCTAAATAATAAATTTGCGTTCAGAACATTTAACTTTCCCATTATTGGTTTGTTTAAGCTTGTTTGAGCTGTTTAGTGAAGTGGTTTAACCTCGTTGGCTGGAGCAAGGTGCCCGTGTTTTTTTTCGTTTTACCTGTTTTTTTGCTTTTTTGTTCGTTTTACAAGTTTGTTTCAATGGCCACGGATGGACCTGATAGCCCCAGCACTCCTCAACTGTTTGCAACTTCGTCCGTTAATGGCGAAAATCAGGACTACTTTTGCAAAGTTTCTACTACACCGGTCGCTCTATCTGAAAAGCTGGACCAGTTGAACGCAAGACTGGATGCCTTTGAAAGGAAGGATGTCAATACTGTTGCCGCAGCCGTTGGTACGAGTGGGCTGGCTTCTTCTAATACTGCTTCTACGGGATCGCTTGATGATCCGATTCCGGCAGCCCAACTGCCTGCTCTATTGAATCAAATGGGCAGGAATTCCAGCTCAACAACAGGTGTAGCATTTAACCAAGGGTCTTTGGTTAATCTAGGAGCAAGTACATCTGGTCCGAGTGGGCGTTCTTTTAGTCAAGCAGTTCTTGGCTTGAATAGAAGCTCGGAAATCAATTTACAAGCTCAGCGTTCTAATACAGCTGATAATGTTGCTACTAATTTGGTCGCTGGTAGTAATGTAAATAAAACTTCTAATTTTACAGAATGGATGAGAAGTACGGATGCGTTCCTTTTTTCAAACCAGAATCTTGAAAATGTAACATCTGAAAGTAATGATGCAAATACAGTTTCTTTGGCTGACAAACTAAAATTATTTGATAGTAAAGTCTTGAAATTAAAGAAACTACAATTAGAAACTGTTTATTTTAAGCAATGCATACATGAAGGTTTGATTCCAAAGGGCTTAAGGAATTCATTTTCTCCATCGGGTTTATTGAACAATGTGACTTTCTATACAGAGTTGAAAGATCTTTTTCAAATACAGGGCATTCAATTGTTGCAACTTATAATTAAACAGTATGATAATCAAGTTGGTCAGCTTTTGATTGAAATTGAAGTGCTGGACAAGGAGTTAAAAGCTGACTTGAATTTCTCTATGTTTAAATACGACTATGACCGTACTTTGACCAGCATTGACGCCTTGTTGACTAAATTGAAACTAAATAAAGGAAAAAAGCTTGTTAGGGACAGGCAAGCGTATCAAAATGGTAGTGCCTACCCTAGACTTCAGGTTTCGGACTTGAACAAACAGACCACTGATGCCAATGGGTGTCAACCTGATTTTACCAATGACTTTTCTAATGATAATAATGATACTTTTCTAGAAGATGAGTTCCATGATGATGCTGAAACTGGCCCTAGACGAAGTAACAGAATTAAAGGGCTTAACAATAATAATAATGCAGTAAAAAGTTTTTCTAAACAGAATGATCATGGTAATAAAAATTTTTTAGACAAGCGCAATCCCCGACAACGGTCCAACAAGAGGCGGAACTGGAACTGATTGATTCAAGTCTTATGGAAACAACTAATAAAGAAGCTCCATTTTTGCCGGTTTGTGTTTCCGTCCAGGAAGTTCCAAAAATTATTTGTAATCAGGAAAGAGATTTTAAGATTTATAATTTTACGGACTTCCCACTTTCAAGTGATTTAGTTGAACTCCTGGCGTTTGGGTATACTTTTGTACCGAGTAAATTTGGAGACATTTCTAAAGAAATTATTAACTTGAAAAGTTTTGTAAGAAAGCTTAATTTAAAATTGTTTTTTAATAATGAAATGACTCCACTTGCTCTTTCTACTTTAAAGTTACCCAGTGTTTTTAACCCACCTTTGCACCCTTCTTTATTACTATTTGAACAAGTGTGTGAGGTAGACTTCAGACACATGTTTAATGATAGGTTAAGGAAGGGGAAGTTTTATGATTTCAACACCTCAAAAGAGCAGATTGAATTACTAGACAACCTTTGTAATTCATCAGTAAGACTTATTAAACCTGACAAGGGTGGTGGGCTGGTTATATTTGACAACCGGACATATAAAGAGAAGATGTTTTCTGTTTTAGAACCACCAGCTTATGTTGAAGCATCTATTAATGAAGTACAAGGTGCACATAACAGAATTAGAGGGTACTTTCGAGATTTATTCCACGAAAATAAAATAGACCTCGATACCTATAACTATATAGATATAACATTACCAAAGATTCCTGTTAGGTTTGGCATACCTAAGGTGCACAAAGACTTGAATAATCCACCCATGAGGGCTTTAATTGACGGAAGGTCATCCATGACATACGCCAGTGCCAAGTTAGTCGACAAACTTTTGTCGAAATATGTGGAACGTCTACCAGGAGTATGTAAAGACTCTTGGTCTTTCCTTGAGGGGATTAACAGTCTACTTTTCAACAGTGATGATAATTTCCTCACTGTTGATGTAGCGGATTTGTACACTTCAATCCCCCATCAGGAAGCCCTGGAGTGGATTGCCCTTCTACTCACGGAATTAGGAGCTCCAAGAACTGAAATAGACGTTATAACTGAGATTCTTGACATAGTGTTGTCTTCGAACTATTTTACCTTCGACAAGAAGTACTTTCTTCAGAAACAAGGAGTAGCCATGGGCTCTCCTTGTGGTGCTTCGGTGGCTAACTTTTTCATGGGGTATTGGGAAAAACATTTTGTTTTTTCTTCACCATCCCTCATGAAACCAGTCCAATTTTACACCAGACATTTGGATGATATATTTATGTTATTCAGGGGTGATAATATGGCAGCAAATGACTTTGTAAACACTATTAACAACACTACGGATTTCCTAAAATTTACTTTTAAATTCTCTACAGTTGAAATTGATTATTTGGATGTAAAACTCTCGAAGGACTCCCAGTCTCAGGTTTTCATTTCAAATATTTACAGAAAACCAACGTACTGTAATTCTTTTCTGCATTTCTCTAGCCATCATCCTTTTAGACAGAAGAGAGCTATTGTCAAAGGACAATTGGTGAGAGCGGCAAAGATGTGCAGTACTTTGGAGGATTTTCATAGAGAATGTGATTTATTATCAGATATGTTTTTTAATAGAGGTTACCCAACCCAACTCCTTGATGAGTTGGTTAGTGAAGTAAATATCAAGAGACTCAGTGGCCATTTTAGAGCTATTTTGTCGAAGAATAATGTTACTATAGAAAATCAATCCACTATTGTAACTTTACAAGATTTTGATAACATCAGTATTGATGAACATGAGGGCTCCTATACAACACCACTTTTTGACCCATCCCTGAGCTACATCACTACATTTAGTTTTGACTCAAGGGCCATTACTTCAATTGTACGGAAAAATTGGGATTTCATCTTGGGTGACCCTGGGTTAACTGAAAAATTTGGTTTATTCCCCAGGTTTGTGTTTAAAAGAAACATCAATTTAAAAGAACTTTTGCAAAGAGATTTTTCAAACAAATTTTTCAACAAGAAGCTGGGTATGTACCCATGTGGCTTTTGTAACAGATGTTACAAGGTCAGATCAGGCCAGACATTTAACATTCGTGATAGGAAATTTGTCATTAGAGCCCCATTAAACTGTGAAAGTAAATCTATAGTTTATGTTGCTTTGTGCGATTGCTGTCCTTCTTTTTATATTGGAAAGACTGATCGCAGACTTCGTGATCGCATGTATGAACATCTGTATGCAATCAAAAATAGGAATGACAGCAACGCCTTAGCTAAACATATTATTGATCAACCAGGCCACAGTTTTTCATTCATGGCTATTGATCAAATACAAACATCTTTTAGGGGTGGCCCTACACCATTATTACTTGAAATCTGCGAGCTTGAATGGCAACTTAGAACTGATGCCTTTCATTCTCCTGGCTTGAACGAGAATTGCAATATTATAGCAGTCCTGAAAATGAGGAGTTATTTACGTTAACATGTTACAATTTATATTAAATTTATATTAAATTTACATTCATTTTATTTAATATATTATATACTAACTACTACACTTAATAATGGGTAATAGTATTCCTTTATTGGCTAGGGTACTAATGTATTTCTTGTTTTTTATAAAATATATTCTTCTAACACTTATTATGTCTCATATATGTGTTAAGAATTCAGATACATATATATATATATATATATATCGCTTGTTTATTATAACTATTTTAAAATGTTTTTTAAGAAATTACTGCTTGATTATTTTTACACTAAAAGACATGTGTTATAAATTGTTTTTAGTATTAAACATTATTGCATGACATTTTTATTGTCATAAGAAATCGCTGTTTTAAAAATTGTTATGACATCATTTCCTTTTTGTCATCCTATAAATGTCTGACTTAGCTCATTTTAATTGTTTTTTTCTCTGATGAAGCTACGCCAGTGTGCATGGCGAAAACGCTTCTAAATAATAAATTTGCGTTCAGAACATTTAACTTTCCCATTATTGGTTTGTTTAAGCTTGTTTGAGCTGTTTAGTGAAGTGGTTTAACCTCGTTGGCTGGAGCAAGGTGCCCGTGGTTTTTTTCGTTTTACCTGGTTTTTTGCTTTTTTGTTCGTTATACATTTAATAATGACTTGTATAGCTTATGTAGCCAGATGGGTTGCAGTTCAAATCTGGGAGTGTATTTGTGCAGAACAGACAAGAGTGGTCTAACCAACAAATAGTGATATGGCTAAATCACAGTAACATTGTTACATCTTTTTGGTCCCTCAGAATAATTTTTATTGGATAAATGAACATCAAAAGACTTTCTAACCTCACACCTTTAAGTGTATTCTTTGTGACACCCTCCATTGCTATCTCATGTGGAACATGATCCACAGAGGCTGGAATCTGGAATGCTCTGACAGACAAGAGTGGCTTAGCCAAAGACTGGAGATATGGCACAGTAAGAGGGTTCCTTTTTTAGGTCTCACACTGTTATGGGAACCATAAGTATAGGATACTGATATAATCCTTTCAAGTGTTTTTCATGACATACATATCACATATGCTTCTTTCTGATTTATCAAGGGTTGATACACCTCTATGTCTGAGATCTGAATGATTCTGGCAAGTTGTAACTGCTGAGTATCAGTGACTACTCACAGGCAATATTTATTTCCACAAAAATAATGATCACTATTGGATGACTTCAGAAAAACATTTATGTATCCATTTTATTTCTTTGATCACACTATAGGGCTTTGAAGGAAATGAGGGCTTATTAACCATTTCTTAATTTATGACATGCAGAAAAATCATCAAAAAGAGTGAATGGGCCTGTGCCATGGTACCGTCTTGTGATTTTGTGTCGGGTAGCGGATGTTATTGTAGTCTTTGCTGGACTTCCTAATGAGTATGCCTAGTATAATGATGTATTAAATGCACGCCGTGTAGCACAAAGCACATCAAGTAATCAGTGTTCTGGATAGTTGTTCTCATTTGATCTTCTTTGTCAAAATGAAATAGAATTATTATCTAAAAGATTGACTTTGCCAGTATCTGCACAGTGTATGCTATGTTTCTGCTGGTATGGTACTTGCAATGTACTATCATAAAGGTATTATTAATGTGTTTAACAAAGCTCACTTCAGGGCTAAATATCAGTTACAAGATCATTGCATACTGCATTCACATGTGTACTTTGATAAGCATTTTATGTCTGCATGTATGCTATGGCACTTGCACTGGGAAGGGCACACATCATGTCATTGATTACAGTACTATGAATGCATCATGCTCATATAATTCTAGCCTGATATATGCTATGTTTTCCCAGTGGCTGATGTATTAACTCTATAATGCTGGCATGCAATTTTGTTTTGCCTAAGTCTTGTCGGAGCTACCTATCCATTTGTGTTACAAACATAATACATACCATAAATAGTGATATTCATAATAGCGTGCATACATATTAAACACACAATCCATTTGTCAGGGAAGTGACTATGCATGACTTGCACCTTGATTTATGCACATGTTCACATATGTCAAACTATGTATGTACAGCTCACATTTGCTATAGTTAGACAACTGTTAATATGCATATCAGATCATTCTTCTGTTTATATCCTTGTCGATATGAAATTATTGTGTATGTCTCATGTCTTTCTTTATTTTGCTGCATGCATGTACAGCATGCATGAACAGTCAAACATTTTTGACCATTCCCAACATGTAGGTTTCTGCAAAAATCCATTTTCAATTATTACTATTACCGAAATGATTGCACAGGTATCCATGATTCTTCTCAGTATAAAATGTCAGCATTGTTTCCTTCACACATAAGGCACTGAAATCCTTACAATTCATCAACCTGTATATATGTGGTTACATCAATCATGGATGTAATTTATTACCTTTGATCACTCCCACTGTATGCATTAGAATGGCAGGAAAGTTCCATACACCTGCAGCACACAAGTGTAGCTAGGCATTCTCAGTATAATTACATGAGGACCACAATTTACTCAGCATTACTCAGGAAACATATAATGGAAAAATGGAAAAAGTACAGTTAGATTTTATAACTATATAAACTATTCTATAATTTACATTAATATACAACACATGCTTTAAACAGTTTTAACTTTACAATAGTCTTTCTAAGGTTGCAAGTGATGACAACTAACAATAAAAAGGCCCATTCTGAAATACATAGGGCAACAGCTTTAGAGATCATTTATTGTTTTACATGACAAGTGGGGACTAAAGCATAGTGTTAGTCATGACATACAGTTTTCTGGATGCACATCTGATGTGCAATAATTGCAGCATATGCAATGCCTCTTAATGTATCTACTTTCCATGCTATTATCTCAACTCTGCACTTTAAATAAATTTTACATGCATCAAATTTACTCCATTTTGTTATACTGCAGCTGTGTCCATCTCACATCCTTTGTCAGCATTTCTTTTGTATTATGCATGTGTCCCTAAGTGGACAGGACTGCTTGTAAAAAAAAAAAAAAAAAAAAAAAATATATATATATATATATATATATATATATATATGTATATGTATATGTATATATATATATATGTATATGTATATGTATATATATATATATATATATATATATATATATATATATATATATATATATATATATATATACATATACATATATATATATATACATATACATATACATATATATATATATATATATATATATATATATATATATTTTTTTTTTTTTTTAATTATGTTTTTGTACACCAATCTAATCGTATCTAATTATCCTTTTCTCATTAAGCTTCACCTGCCTCTTAATTATGTTATTCAGGTTGCCTTTGACACTGGGGTTGCATGTATATACAACCTGTTGTTTATATTGTGCACTGGAGTCTCTGACCACCTGTTCATGGCCACTTGCAGGTGTTCTAGTCATGAATCAGTCCTGCTGAATGTGTAGTCTTGTTTAATGGCTAGCATATTCAGTGAGCACTGCTGCTTACTGTGCTAACACAAATGCAGCATGTGGGCTTAGTGTGAAGTGTACACACGTTAATGAATCCCCAGGATAATCTATGAAAAGTGCAATCATATCACTACAGCAAGCCTCGCAATAGCTGTTTAGTGGTAAAATAAATTAACATGCAATATTAAATACTCTGAATAATTGTGGTACCGTGTTACATAGGGTATCAAGATAATATAGTTTTGGAGTTTAAAGGAGGAACATTCCTATAACTGTATGCTTTTTCTGCAGGCATCAAATGATCATTTACTTTTGGTTATCCAATGTAAGTCTGAGCTGTATACATATCACTGATATTTCTGATGGAAAATAGTTCAATTTACATATACTTTGCTCTGAATACAAGCTGCTTTGTTCATGGTTAGTCAGATGAACTGATTTGCTGCATTGTCACAGTCTACTTTTTTTAATTAAACATGGGTAGCTTAGGTTCCTATTTTATACACAGAAATAAGAACATGAGACTGATGATGAAAATTAATGTAATATGACAGGGTTATACAAATGCTAAACAAAATATTTTTTTTTAGATCAAAATGTTAGGAATTCTGTATTCATGGTCATTTAACCCAAGTAAGTTGCTATATCAAAAGGTTTGGAAGAGAAGCCACCAATCAGACCTTAATATAAAACAAATACTCTGTAGCCAATGGTTAGGTATTTTCCATGTTGATATTTTTCATGACACTGTTGAAAGTGTTTTTTCATATGAAGAGATAATCTGCTACATGATATCAACATTATTAATCAAAATCTACATGTCTAATTTGCGCTGCGACCTGTTATGTTCCAGTAGATATATAACTGGTACACCTTAACAACCTATGCGACAATGCTACTGCATACAGAAATATGATCATTTTCATTGGTCTCCATATACAGTACAGTTTCCAATTATATTATACATTAATTCATATGATTATTGATGCAGTCTGTAGTCTGATTCATCTTAGATTTCTGTTCTGCTTTTTGCTATAGGACGCATCATCCAACAGTTACTGCAAAAGAAACCCACCCAAGTTGATCTGCATTGTGCTGCAATATATGTACTACTGTTACAAAAACGATGTATGAACTGTGCTTCACTGTTTGTTAATTATTACAAAATATACATAAAACCTGGTAGCAATTACTTCAGATCAAGCCAATACTATTTTAAACAATTGCATACACAACTGTTTTAATGATAGCATGTGTAGTCCATGAAGTACACACATTGTAATTTAAGTGATTAAAAATGATTTAGGTATGTTTATAGGAAAACTGAAAAAAATGCACTCTGACATGTAACTACAGATACAACAACCCTTATGTTTGACTTACTATATAATACATTTGCTGATTCAGATGCCTAGAATAGCCTGTAGTTCATTCACAAAACACGTTTTACTTCTTGCTGAACTGCCAAGCAATATATAATGAAGCAGTTGTATCTTGTACAAGATGTTTATGAGATACTGCCTGACAAGCCTCTAGGCATCATAACCTTGCACTGGAAGAATACTGCAGTAAGATCTCATTCTGGAATGACAGATGAATACAGCAGCAGTCATTAAAGCATTGTGAGTGGATTTAAGTGTGAAAGTTGCATGGTACAGGCTGTGCGGAAAAGAGTTTCATAAATTTTGCCACAGGAGTTCAAAGTTACTTTTGGCAGTTGTAGTTAAAATTCATTGTCGGAGACATGTTTCTCATTTTACTTCAGTTATGAATGTAGTACTCAAAAGAAAAATAAAAAAAGAAAATGCATGAACATTCAGTACCAGCAAACTGCACAGAAGGCAAAGAATTAGAGCTTACATTATATCTTAAAATAGTACTATAATGAATGGACTGGTACACGCGGTTCCTCAAGTCATATGTATTGGTCACTTCCTACTGATGTATCAGCGTGTTGAATTTAAATCCATCCAGCGGTTTGAAATTGGTGAAAGTGCTTTAAATGTATATAGGCAATGGTAGTGAAAGAAGGAAAATAAGGGAAGATAGATATTTAATGTTTTTCACAACCTGTCTCTTTTTCTTTTCCAAAGTGCTAAAAAAAACAGCTGTAGTATCTGGTAACCTGACCTGACAGACATTCATCAGGACTTGCTTGTTTGCGACTATTTAAATAGTGCCTTAATACATTTTTGTACTTTCTGCACCACATTTTTTCTCATGATCACATTTGCAGAACCGTTAAAGATATGATGAATTTTAAATACAGCCTTAGCCATAGTCACATGTAAATTGTGAAGACTTTGAAAGGCAGTTGTTAGATAAAATGTAATTATTCAGTTTTGTAGACACTTTATCACAAGGGATAAAGGATTCCTAATAAAAGAAAGTAATAAAAGATACTACGAGAGTGTATTTGAATCTATATGGCCAATTTTGGGCATTCTCCTTAGTGTGGTAATAGGTCAACAGTACCATGCTTTGTTTATCCTTTGCTTTTTTTTTTTTTTAACAGATTTGCTTCCTACATCCATTTGGAGCAGTGGCATAACATGTCCTGTATAGGAAGACACACTATAGAATATATGACACTAATTACTCCAGACTGATGTTTTCTTTTTTTTTTTTGTCTGTGGACTACACTTACAAATGTTTTCATGTACTTTGTATTGTAGAAATGTGAAAAGTCTGGTTTATGACTAATACAGGCAGTAATGCTTATAGAAGCTCTAGGTGTGGGCATCCTGCATGTATTGGAGTAAAAAGTGGCCAAATTAATTAGTAAGCAAGTCAAACTGTTTTGAGCAGTTCATTGTCGCCTCATAGCAAGACGTTGTCCCGTTCAATTCTCAGCTAGAGTGTCTTCTGTGTGGAGGCATACGTGAATGGGGCATGCCTTCATTGAAGGTTGTGCATCAGGGCTGGTCACCCAGTACGTAAAAATTCACTACCAATCATTAGCAGACCGGAGTTCCGCTGTGGCAACCCCTAACCGGGAAAAGCCGAGAGACACAATCTTGCTGGGATACAAGTGGTCAGATGTAACCTGTGCAAGAAGAAGATGGAAAATAAGTATCTCCCATCTTACAGGGGTGGAAAATAGAGTGCATGCACACAGTGAAGGTTTCCACACATATGCTGCCAAAAGCCTGGCAGAAGTTATGAAATAATGAACTGTCCTTGAGAATAACTCCAGCAGGAAACAGACTACTTGAGTTGTAGGAGCATGTCCCAAGAGGCATTAACTCTTTGACTACAATCACAGTCTTTCATGTTATCGAGTCTATATTAAATCAATGAACGCTTAAAATAGCGATTGCTAATTTATCGATCCTTTAAAAGTGAAAGCTTGAAATCCCGAAGATGCAGAACAGCGATATTTTTCCCAGGGAAAAAAATTCACTGTTCCACAAAAAAAAAAAAAAAACTTCAAAACACTAAATAAAGTGGAGGGCTTCACCATCCACACACCCCCCTACTTAAATATACCAACTCCGAGATCACACCATAGTGGAGGAAATGACAAAGTCCTGAAAACAGCCCAATGATTTTTTTTTCCCTGGGGAAAAAAATCACTGTTCCGTGTCTTCAGGATTTCAAGCTTTCACTTTTAAAGGGTCAATAAATCAGAGTTCACTATTTTAAGCATTCGCTGATTTAATATAGACCCTACGTTATCTGGGCTTACTGTCAGGATGCGTACAGACAGAGTGGAAATGTACCACACAACCATCTTTCATAACTAATGCAAGTACCTTGACAATGGCTATGTGAATAGAAAGAAATTATGCAGATGCCATGACAGTTGCAATCCACAATCCACATCTGAATACCTCCAGGTTTTAAAATGAGATGGAATGCAATCCATAATCACTCTCTATACTTTTGCAGTGTATAGTACCTAGCATTTTACTGTGATGAATCTGCCTAATGTCTATCCCACACTTGTGCACCAAGATGGCATTTAGATTGGGACTACCAATGGTATTGTTTACAGCAGTGCTTTTAGGCACATTATGTTTGTACTGATACTATGGCTGTATGCATGCTTTTGTGTGTGTGTGTGTGTGTGTGTGTGTGTGTGTGTGTGTGTGTGTGTGTGTGTGTGTGTGTGTGTGTGTATGTGTGTGTAGGCAAGCTTGGCAATTGTCACTTTCTCCAGTCATTCTCACCCAATTTCCTCCAGTAGCCATGCTGCTAGCAGAACCTTGGTCATCTGGGTCACAGTCAGGGCTTCATATCTATGTATTCTGGAAAGTTCCTATATCTTGACCAATCCACAGCCACTACAGATAGCTATTACATGGTGCATTCATTTTCTGTCCACCAGGATGACAGTTATGAAGATATTCTAGCACTCTCTCTCATAATGTGCTAGGTATAATAGTCCTTAACATCCAAATCATACTATCAACATTTAAGACAAGTTAATGTTGTCTTGAATAATTGGCAGCCAGTGGAGATATTTGCTTGGACTTGCTGCCATTTTGCATTGAAAAGTATACTTTGGACAGACTGCTGGTATGTCTGGTTTATGTTTACAAACAAACACACGTGTATCATACATACACACACACACACACACACACACACACACATATATATATGCCTATGTGTATATCTCTATCTCTCCATATATGTGTGTGTGTGTGTGTGTGTGTGTGTGTGTGTGTGTGTGTGTGTGTGTGTGTGTGTGTGTGTGCTTATATGGGTCTACTTCTCTTGTTCAAAATTACACTTGTTCGAACAAGAGAAGATCGAGACCCACTTTAGCAAAAGTGCACTTTCGCAAAACTCATTTTACTGGTCTCAGACTGCATTCTTGCACTTAGTATATATAAGTAGCGAGGATCCGTTCCAGAAAACAAAAACCCCTGTACCCCCCCATACCCCCGCTACTCATATATACTAAGTCCGAGTTTGAAGTACAGTGGAGAAAAGGTATATTTCTTCGTCCCCACTGTACTGTGGCTTTGTAAAGTGAGTTTTGCAAAAGTGCACTTTCATGTACGTTCTGCAAAACTAAAGAAACATACCTGATTATCCTTTTATTTTCTCTGTCCCAGCTCTCCTGAACATTAAAAGTGTCCTGGTTTCTTTTTTGCTTTTAAATAAAAAAAAAAAAAAAAAAAAAAAAAAAAAAGCAACGAAGAAACAAAGGTTTTTCTTTCTCCATTGCATCCTTTGCACAGCACCTATGTACTGCATAAGTGTAAGAACACAGGTCCCATACGCATGTGCAGTACATCAGAAAACCCCCAGGATACCTGAAAAACATGGAAGGGCACCACGGAGGCATTATACAAAGACATTATTTAAGAAAAGTAAGTTTTTTTTTTTTCTTAAATTATGTCATTGTATAATAGCAATAACAGACTCTGTGATGTGGTACATTGAAGATTTACCCATGGTTGGCTTTATTTAATCACTCAGCCTTCACACTCATGTTTAAACCACACCAACCATGGGTAAATCTTCAATATACCACAGCGACATCATTGGTTACTGCTATAGTAATGTATGGAAGAGCAATAATTTTAATAAAATAATGTTAATTTGTCCTGCATACATAACACTTGTTTCTTTGAGTCTTTCTAAGTGTTCAGCATGGGACTCCCTTTTTGCTTAAATCTCCTGAGCAGTTGAAAAATAAATAATTAGAGAAAATGGAAAAAACATTATGCATACCAGTCTTGGCTATCTATAGCTTTCCATATCAGTTAAAGTATCTTTATCTGTATACTAACACAACTGTGGGATGTCAGCATTCATAAAGTCATCCAGCCATGGGTTGAGTTATTCCTGCTTGCACCATTTCAGGTCATTGTAATGATGCCTGCACTGGTCCCCAGGGTGTGGAATTGCAGTTGCACTGGAGACAGCCTTGGATAGACTGATCCAAGCCTGTGATTTATATTAGGACCTGCTATACTCCCTCTTCAGTAGCCTACTTCTGTAGTGCTTTACACTGAGTACAATGAATGTTCTTGACTCCTCTACACCCCTTCTTTGAGCCCTGAATTGAGTACCATCCTTGCCAACTCCTGTCATATGTGACAAAGGAAGATACTGCCAGCACAGCTATCTGGAATTTTGTAAATAATTATATGTCATTGGTGAATATCAAAATAATTTGTGTAAGATGCTTGTATTACAACTGTATTAGAACTGTATATTATGTGTATATTAAACTACTAGTACAGAAGTGTGTGTTGAAAAGGGTTTCTAAAGTACTGAGCTTTAAAAGTAACCACAGTGTACCCTACTGGGAAAGAACAGAAATGTACATACACTATATTAACTGTTTAAATGTATATATTTTAACGATGGAAACTGGAATACATAAGGTTAACTTGCAAGACTTCAGAAAAATAGCTGAAATTAAATGTTGTCTTTCAGTTTCAGTGCAGCAACAGATGTAATGTCTGTGCTGAGAAGTTTTCTGTATTGTCATGGAAGTGTTTTGTTGTTTTATGACTTCCAGGATCTGAAAAGATCTGAGAGAAAGCCCTTGTATATGTATTTTCACAGGTAGATGCTAAATACTGCTAGCTTTCAGCAGTGGAGTTTTACCTGGGATGGAGTCAGATGACAAGAAATGATGTCATTCTGCAAGCTATCCTTGCTGTAATATTTTGAGATATTAATTTAAGAACTCTCTGAGAGAGAGAGAGAGAGAGAGAGAGAGAGAGAGAGAGAGAGAGAGAACATTCTGTATTTATCCTGACAACATCAGCTAGAAGATCTATTCACCACATCTGCCTTGCTGCTCTAATTAAGTAAGTAAGTATAGGGAACAATACAGTATAATTGTTTTAGATATAGTCAGGAATATAGCAAAGCTTAGCTTAGATATTTTTAGTTATTTATTTGAGGCTGTCCTGCAATGTTATTTTAAATATTTCCTGTGATTTTGAAATCTAATGTTACTGTAAATGTATATTTAGTACTGGCTTGTTCTTTTATTTATTATTAAATATATTTTAAACTTTTCATTTGTGGCTGGTCTGTCTAGACATGTTTAAACTCTGAGAGTACTTGCATATTTATTTGGTGACACTGTGTAGGCCACACCTAATAACCTTGCTCATGGTCAAACTACCAATTGTATTAACAGTAACATTACACAGTAAAGTTTGACACCCTTTGTTAAGAGCTTTAAAGTAGCTGATAATGAGTTGGCTGGTGGCATAGCTAGTAAATCTGTGCCAGTCTTTTTTCAGGTGTGTGTGTGTGTGTGTGTGTGTGTGTGTGTATATAAATCAAACCTCAAAGAATGTGTGTGTCAGCTACCTGGGCAGGGACACAAAGCACTGTTGGGGCAGAAAGGGTGCTGGAGGTCTTGGCTTGGCCACTCAGCTGAGATCGCAACTGTATAGCCATGCCAGTGGGGAATCTTATTGGGGATCTGGAGAAAGAAGAAGAAGAAACCAGCCCCGGACTGACTGTTGTCTCTGTGTGCTCTTAAGGGAAATGGCACTTAACTGTATGTGTGTACTTGTCATCCTCCCAATGTACATCGCCCACTGGTACTAGTGGTGAGGATTAAGGTTCTTTTATTACTGGTCCAGTGGTGGGGCATCACACCTTGTCTGCACAGGTCATCCATCATCAGCTAAAGTGTTTCCTGACAATTCATGATTTGTTTTACACTCAGTGTGCAAACCATTGCAATCATACCAAATGCATTTGCATGATGGTGTGCAGACACCAACAATCCCAAACAGAGAGAAAGGCAGTTTATGAAATAGGAAGGCTAATATGACAGTTAGCATTAATTTAGAGCTTGTCCACTGCTATACTTGTTAAATGGTTTGACTTTTAAGTCATAAATTGGGGGGGGGGCATACATTTTATTACTTCTCACATATTTTCTTAGGTCTTTTACACTGATGAAAGTAATTTGTACAATATATTGTAAATAGAGAGTACATATTCTTCCAAATAGGTGTTTTTACTCATTGCCACTAAAGAAGTGTTTTCCGACATGCTCATTAATTATATAGACACATGAAAGAGTGAGTGATGCTACACCTAAGTTAACCATGTATGTGTGTGACCTGACAAGGTCCTGGTTTATGCATTTGCATGTGTGATGCAAGAGTAATGTATGGCAATATACTGGAAATGCATATACTTGTATTACTTTCAGGTTAGATTTCTGAGTTCTGTGTCAGACCTCACAATACTTTCTGTTTTTCAGGTATACTTGTATTATCTGATTTTTTAAGGGTGACTATCAGTACAGTATGAAGTCCATCCCAGGCAGAAAAAAAATAATTACAGACACATAATTGTCAGGATACCCCCCGTCACACATATGATTCATGTGATATCAACTGCTATACATATTTATTGTTATGTATAGTTATCTTTATATTGTTAATTTTTATATAAATTTAAGTGGAACAGCATTGACAAAATTTGGAGTGTGCTGGATTAAAACCCTGGCTCATTTGTATTATGGAAACAACTGTTGAGCAAAATCACCTTTATCAAAAAACAAAGCTTTCAGGTATAAAACCCTTTAACAGAAAGGGTTTTATACCTGAAAGCTTTGTTTTTTGATAAAGGTGATTTTGCTCAACAGTTGTTTCTATTTTGTTCGTGTTCAGCTGTGTTGGTTGCCATATTCATTTGTATTATGCTCATGAACTTATACTTGTTACTACAAAGAAAACTAGAAACTAGGCAGGAGGTGTAGTATTTACACTCATTACTGTCCAGAATGCTGACAGCCGTGTAATGCTGCTTACCATGTTTGCACTCTGGAAGGCAGAACAAGTAACAATGTTTCATTTTATCAAGTTACAATGTATCCTTTTTTGATTGCAGCAGTAAGCCATGTTTGCACATAGGTCAGCAAAGGCAAAAACACATTTTCTTAGTAAAAAAAATCATAACATCATTTATGCTTAAACAATAATGTGGGACTTGAACCGTGGTCTAACTCTCTTATATCCTGTGTGCCTCAACATCTTTACAAGGTTTATTACACACATAGTTGATTCACAGCTGTAATTTATGCTGTCCATATCATCCAAGCTGATATTATATTTTAAATAATAATGTATTTCACCATGTGTGTGGCAATCCGCACACTGCACAAATAATACATTTTTACACAGCTCTGGAGTTGAACTATCATCCTCACAAAACTAAAAACACAGTGGGAGTGGGTTGTCCCTCCCTGCCAGAGACACAGCTTTCTAGCAGGAAAGCAAGTCATGTGCAAACAATCAATTCCCATTTTCTCTACAGTATTAACAGGATATACACTTGTATATTCTCAGTTGGTTGTACATGTGTGGCTAACATATTTAGCATAATCAGCGATTACACAACCATTTATGAATATCTTTGCAGAGATGCAGCTCTGTCTTCTCTTTATAGTGTTCATTCTGATGTACCAAAAGATGGGTGAGAGGTCTAGTATTTTGGTCTTCTATGTCAAAGGATATTGAGAGGGAAATCTCAGCTTGTTCTTTGTGTAATAGTATTAAGCAACATCAACAAAAAGAACCACTTTAGCTAAGCCAGATTCCTGAACTACCTTGGTCAACAGTAGCTACTACTTGGTACCAGTAGACTCTTATTCAAATTGGTTCAAGACTGACCTACTTCCTAATCTCCTGTCCAGTACTGTCATTACAAAGTTGAAGAGACATTCTTCTGTGCATGGTAGTCTGCACAGACGTATTTGTGACAAAGGTGCACAGTTTATAAGTCAGTAGTTCAAATGATTTGCTGAAACATAGGATTTGTTCATATTAATATTAGTACTGAATACCCACAATCAAACAGCTTGGACGATCGTGCAGTTCAAAGTGCAAAACAGCTGTTGGAGAAATCTAAATGAGACAATACTGATATTTTTATAAATCTGCTTAATCTCAGGAACATTCCTCATGACAATTTACTTAGTTCACCTGTCCACAGGTTAATGTCCAGACAAACCAGAACCACACTGCCAACTAATAACAATTTGTTGATTCCAATGGCTAAAAACAACAAAGAATTTAAAGCTCAATTCCTGAAGAAGCATTTGCCTCAAAAGTCCTACTATGACAAAACCAGCAAGCCTCTGAATCCATTAAAAGAAGGTGAGATAGTGAGGATGCAGACAGTCAAAAGATCTGACCAACTAGGACTTGTGAAACACTTGCGTGAGGAACCAAGATTGTACATCATTGAGTCGCAAAGGATGGAATTCAGGCAGAATTGGAAACATATATTACAAGTGTCCGAGCCAGTGCTACAGCAGAGGATGCAGACAGTGAAAAGATTTGACCAACTAGGAGTTGTGAAACACTTGCGTGAGGAACCAAGATTGTACATCATTGAGTCGCAAAGGATGGAATTCAGGCAGAATTGGAAACATATATTACAAGTGTCTGAGCCAGTGCTACAGCATCTCGCCTATAATAGAGATTCTAATTCTCAGAGTGAATTGTCTGATGTTCCTGTTCTAGAGAACATTGCATCATCTGTTCCTGTTCCTGAAAGTATCCCTGAAAATCCTCAAGAAGAACATTCCTCAGTGACTGTACCTGTTGACAAACCTAGTTCTAATTATTATATTAGGAGATCAGGTTGTATCTCAAGGCCTAATCAAAAATACACAACAACCTGGGCATGATTGTTATTGTTCTCATATATTTTGCATAATTTGCATGCTCACTCTGTTGTCCTTTTGCATTTGCATGACAGAGTAGTCAAACAGGGAGGATGTAGATAAGAGTGTGTGTTATACCTTTAAGAGCAATTCCAGTCCATGGGCACGCGCATACAAGTACAGAGCACGTGCAAGCAAGAGTGCCATTTTGAGTGAGCAGTAGGAGTGAAAGCATGCATGTGTGTGTGACGACTGGGGAGAGATGGGTTAAGGCTGCACTCCTAGTCAAATAGAATTTAATATATAATTTTATCAACTGTATAAATAAATGTAAACTACAGGCTTGTGTTTTTAAATGTAGGAAAACACTGTGAAATGTGGAACTGCAAAATATGTGACAACATTGCACACTACTGACCCAGTGAAGCATGTTGTATCCTTTCATGTTAGATTTTGGCCCGAGGGCAGCTGGATGAAGACTGCATGCCCATTGTTTTAAGGCTAAAGTTTATGACTAGAATTTAGATGTGGAAGGTGCTTTTATTGCTTTAGTTTCTGTTAGCATATACATGTGAAATGTCTTGTATCTTTCTAAGTTTTTGTGTAGGTGTTAGATTGCTAAATAATGCAGTTTGTGGCCTGAGAACTCAGATCAGGTGTTAAGATGATGCAGTATGAATACTGGGAAAACCTAAGTGTCAAAAATGATGTAATTTTGGGAGAGCCTTAGAGACATCTTTGTTAGTAATGTTTAAATACTGTTTCTCACAAGAGACAAGAAGCATTTTGATCTGGACATCTAACTTATCAGCACTCTGCTTATGCTCACATGTAAGTTTTTAGCACTGTGATATTTGTAGGAATAGTTAAAGCTAATAAAGATTAATTAGGTATTTTTCTTTGAAACCAGACCTGCCCTACTGTATTATTTTAAGTTTCTGTGTGATCTGTGAACTCTTAAGATATCTCTGTGGTGTAGTAGATTTGTCTTGTGTTTTAATTATTTATTATTAAATATTTTTAAAACCTTCTACCTGTGGCCGCTTTGTGTAGAGATGAAGTATGCTTTAGAGTACATTATATATTTATAGAGTTTACTGTCTAAGCCCTTCCTATAAGCCTTAGACTGTATAGTCACATTACCATTGGATATTAATATTGCACAGTAATAATTGGACACCCTTTTAAGGGCCTTTTAGTAGCTGATATTATTAACTGGGTGGTGGCAGTAATTACTACCATATAGTCTGGCTAAAGGGGCACAGCTGGAGAATCTGTGTCAGCCTTTCCCAGGAGAGTATGTGAAGATGTATAAATACTTATCTCAAAATGTGTGTGTGTCAGCTACTTGGCAGGGACACAAAGCACTGGTTAGACAGAGAGGGTACTGGAGGTTTTAGCTTGCCCACTTAGGCTGAGACCTGGACCCTATAGCTGTGCCAGTGGGGAGTCTTACTGCGGACCTGGTGAGCAAGGGAGCAGCCAGCCCCAGACTGACTGTGATCTCTGTGTGCACTTAAGGGAAATTGTACTTTACTGTGTGAATTAGTCATCCTTTCCTCTTTTAGGAGACGACCTCCCTGGTGTTAGTGGTGAGGATTGAGGCTTCTTGATTGCTGGGCCAGGGCATGGTCATCACAATGTTCAGCAGTCAGTTAGTTAGTTCATTTAAGTTTTATGTTCCAGTAATACATCCTGATGTGTTTGTGTGTAATAAATGACTTAAACGAACACCCAGCCACATCGTCTTCCCTCCAGTACAGATCATTTGTGTGTGTACCTTTAACTCCAAGTGGGTGTGGCTTGAGCCTTTAAAAAATGAAGCTATCACCTTACAGTTCTAACAAATACTCAATGAGAGAGGTCAAATATCAATACAAATGTGTTTGCCATCATGTATGCTTCAAGATAAAATATTCTGATACCTAGTATGTAGCATGATTTTGGAATTATTAATGCACATATGAACAAGCAATATTTGTCGCCTTAAGGAGCAGTAGGAGGTAACTGCAGAAATGCTTGGAGGTCCACTCGGCTGTAATGAGTTAAATACACAAGATGTGCAACAAAGGCTTCTAATTTTGCTAACATACACTTGTATTTTTCAAGTACATTCTAAAAGTTGTAATATGTTACAAAGGAATTAATATATGCAGTAGAAAATCTTCTTATAGTTCACTGTTGGCATAGGCATTTTGGCAGGCATTTATGTACATTTCTCAGATATACAGGTTATTAACTTTCATCACAAGTTGTTGTTGTTGTTCATCACAAGTGTTTTGCTTAAATTGTTATTTCACACTCTTCTATGTTATTACAGAAATGTATGTGTCACTGACACAGGTGTTATGCTTCTAAGGCCACCTACAGGGAAGTGGTGGACAGAGTGAGAGGTGATTGGAAATCATAAATTGTTTTTTCTGTTGTAAATGTGTACACATTCTGATAATTGTGTTGAAGCCATATATACCAATTTAATTCTGTGGTATTCCTTTCCTTTTGTATGATCCTACATTTATTTGTTGCTTTGGGTGTGGGAGAGCCATCTACCATTTGTTTGTTGCCTGAACAAAAGTGTGTTTCAAGTGCTTTTCTCTTCATTATGTGTAGGCATGCTGATATTTCAGCGGAAACAGAATACATTACTAAAGTGATATTCCTTGGTTTGGGTAAACATTGGTTTACGTGTAAAGGTGAGGATGAGGTGGGACAACCAGATAACATTCAGTTTTAATAACTGAAATGTGCGTTTCCAAAGGTTAATGTTGGTAAATGTGTAAGCAAGACTTTAGTTAGGTGATATTTATGCGTTATATCCTTCTCTGTTTTATGACCCATAGTTTTATAGGTTTATGGCACCCAAGCTTAGAAATCCATATAAACTCCCTTTCAGTGACTCAGAAAATGAAGTGGTAATCCAGGAATTCTGGCACCATGGCACCTTTCTGCTTGAGAGAGGACGTGTGGATATGGCTCACAGAATCAGACTTGGAACCAGTTAGTGAAGGATGTCAGTGCAGTACTGCATTGCACTAGAACTTATGATCAGGTGCATTGTCAGGCCACTGATATGATTTCATTAGCCAAGAGGAGAGCAGCTGCAGTTGCCTGTGAACAGCTAGCTACATGGGGGTGGGGTGGGGCTGGGCTGCTACTGAGCCCCCACTGACACGAAATCAAGAATTCTTGTCCACTGTCTGAGATCCAGACAGCTCACTGGAAACTGCACACCAACATGTGCTTGATGTCATTGCTGATGTGTCTAGGAGGATAGTTGGGTCCCAGGAGCAGTTTCCAGGTAAGCTTACATGTGGAAAGTTCTAGATATACTTTTATAGTAAAATATAATTTGATTAATACTTTCTGGGGAAGAACCTATTGATAACTTAATAGACTTATATGACACAGTTGTTCATTACACAGGGGTTGTGGGTAGTTGTGTCAGCCAAGTTTCAGTTCAAACTATTCTTACCAGACATATAGGCAATTGTGTATTAACTGTCCCCTGTGTTATTCCCGTTGTAATGTTTAATTTGTGTCCTTCCCTTGATTCTTTTCTTCCAGGACCATCCTCCCTTCAAAGTGTGGAGTCATCTGCACGTGGTAAGCAAAAAGTGTTTTTGGATTATTGATGACCATTCAGCAGATATATGCATTTATCTCTATGCGTGAGGTGGGTGTAATGAGTGTCTTTATTGCCATTCCATCTGTGATAGTGGGACCAATGTTAGTTTATTATCACATACATTGGTTTAATATTTTGTGTAGTATTAATTTCTTTTGTGTGTGTGATGCTAATTATCACAGGTGATCCTGTCAGTGGAAGTGTAGGACTTTGCCACCCGATGTTACATTATCAGTAGCTTGTGATGATGATGGTGACAAAACAGAGACACAGTTGGGAGTGCAGAGGTTGAATCTGACACTGAGGTTGACATTCAGCCATCCCTTGGATTTCTGTCAGGCACAGTCAGCATGCCTATGCATACCTAATCCACTGAACACTCAGATGTCAGACAGGTGGTGAGTGAGACACTTAATCAGGGTAGTCTACTTACTGTGGCTTCAGTGCTGATTGAGTCTTGCCATAGCCAAAGTGTGGGCAATGTGTCACTCAGGAGGGTTGATGGCGGTGCTAAGAGGAGGCCTGCTGTCCACACTCCACCTGATTGTGGTGTGTAATTATGTGCCACACAGCCATATTCCACTAGGGCCTCTGAGGACATGCTTATGGTTAGAGATGTGGCACAGGCTGAAGTGTTTGACTATCTCCGCTGTATGACCAGTTCAATGGATCATACAAATGACACAATGAAATGGGCAGTGTCTGTGATGGAACATCTGCTGGGAGGGGACTGCATCCATGTGGACATAGGTCACCAGCATCATCTACTGTTAGTCAACATGGCCTTGCCTGATCACACTTCCAGTGTGGCTATACTTCCACTGCTCCATCAGTGGTTGAGCTGTCCACATCCAGATATTTTATTTATTTATTTATGTTATTTTATTTTTATTTTATATTTGTTGACTGGGAAAAGTCAATCTGAGCTACAAAATAGCCCTTTTCAGCAGAGGCCCGGGTAGAAAAGCTCCAGGAATATTGTACAATACAATAAAACAATTACAGATACAATAACATGTTTTGCTGATATTTACAACATTATGCAAGTTTTGAATATTTATATGATAGGCAATGGGGTCATGGTCCTGGGCTTACTCATGAGGAGATCCCATCCAACAGACATCAGTCACATTCGGTAGTACAGATGTGCCAGTGCAACTCCTGGCAGAGCCAGTTCTCTCGTATGGGGGCAATGATGATGAAATTTGTCTCTACAGTGCATGACTCATACCTGGCTGACATGCCAGATATAGAGCTAGCACAGAGCTTGGCCGCGTTCTTGTAGACAATCACAAACCCATTTCACCTCAAGTCCCGTATATACAAACACACACACACACACACACACACACACACACACACACACACACACACACACACACACGCACACACACGCACACACACTCACACACACACACACACACACACACACACACACACACACACACACACACACACACACACACACACACACACACACAGTCCTGATGCTTGCAGCATATTCTGTTTCATTTGTCATTTGATAATTATCTAAATTTCTGTCTGCCTGTCTTTCTTAGTCACACATACTCAATACCTTTTGAGTGAGCCTTGCTTGCCTGCCCCCATCTACATCCTGTGGAAA
Organism: Protopterus annectens; assembly: GCF_019279795.1. Taxonomy (NCBI): domain Eukaryota; kingdom Metazoa; phylum Chordata; order Ceratodontiformes; family Protopteridae; genus Protopterus; species Protopterus annectens. The sequence continues at coordinate 430,577,398 of NC_056735.1, forward strand.
TGATGATAACTGTGCTATCGCCTTGTTTCTATCGTTTGGATTCAGGGATTCATAAGTCTTTTTTTCTGATGCGCAGGATGTATCACTGACTGTATGCTTAGTATATATATATATGTATATATATATTTGTGATGCTCTTTTGAAAATTGTACTGCTTTCTTACAGGTTTTTGTATTGTGTGTATCTTTTATGTATGAGACCTATTAGTTGATAAAGACCAGACATCTATTGACATATGTCAGTTCTGTCACATATTGATGTCATTGCTGTAAAACTCACACACCTTCTACTTATGTACAATAGCAAATAACAGAATGCAAGGATCTGACGTTCATTTCTGTTCTTACCCATTTATTTTTCTGGCTCCAGGTTCAACACCTACCTTGATAGTCCCGCAGTTACAACAGTTTTAATGTGAGGTTGACTCCGTGTCATGCTAGCAGTACACATTCATTACATGGGTATGTAAAGGTTGTGAGCATTGCCTGGCATCAGTGTTACTGCATATATGTGCATAGAATGAAAGTTGTAACCCTTAGGTGGTCAGCATTTGTACTATCCATTGTATCTTGCCAGGTCGAGGGCATATTGTGCACACGTATGTCTACCAACACCCACAGCAGATGTTGGTTCCCCCTCTAAGTCCTCACCTGCATGTGCCTGTGGTGACTTTGCCAGAGGTGGAGGGATGTGTGTCCTTTCCCCTTTGTGCTCCTGTTGAAGCTGTTTTCTGAGGATATTATTGTGAAGGATAACAAAGACAGTGAAAATTCCAGCACAAGTACTGGGAATGTACTGCACCCCAATGTATCTAAGTTCCCTATCAGAAGAGTGAACGTTGAAAATAGCTGTCAAACTGTAAAATTCGAGAGCTGAGAATGTCGAAGTCATGGAACAGCAATTTTTTCCCAGGACTTTGCTGTTTTCTCAGCTGTGGTGCGATTTCGGTCTTGGTATATTTAAGTTGGGAGGGTGTCAGGGGCACAGCCCCCTGCATCAGGGGGTGTGTGTGGGGGGGGGGCCCACTTTATCTTGTTTGTGTTCGTTTGCATTCGCTATTTTTAGCGTTCGCTGTTCTGATATATACACTGTAACTAGGCATCAGAATCATGACTTCAGCAGCACAAATACACATTCTACAATATTTCTTGTTTGAGCACGTGCATCATTATAGCATTCTTTAGTGGGTGTGTGTGCATTTCAAATTAACATAATCAGATGTGGTTCGAGTGCATATCCTGCATCCCACAATAAACAACCTTGTGGGATATCCACCCTAGAAAACCTCTAGTAGAACTGAGAGTTGTGCCAGATATGGGAGCAGTGGTAACTGTCAGGATTGCAAGAATGCACATTCAGGATGATTCTCTTAGCATTACACATGACCTGACAGTTAATGGAGTGGAAGCCCATTCTGTTTATGTAGACTCTTCCCTGGTGCTTTGATCGCAATGAGCATGCAGTATATGGCACCCAGGACTTCAGAGAAATGTGCTATGGAGTAGAAATCCTGCATAGTTGTAGTTCTGTCCTCGGGGTATGGGGTAAAATGTCACTGGCATACTGCAACATAGAATTCAGGAATTGATGTAGGATCCTGGAAGTTGATGCTTGGAAACTCCCAGCATGTCCCCTGTTTGTCTCGGGAAAGTTCCTGTAGTTCATATTCTAAGTGCTATATATACCTAGGTCTCTACTGTGATTGGTTCCCCTCGTTTTTGCCCTGGCTCTCAGTTGAGGATGACAGAGGTTGCAGAGTTTCTGTACTGTGTCTCTATCCACCCCATAGTGTTCTACTATTTCCACTGTATGCAGACCTCAAAATGTTAAATGGGATCTAAACACCCTTCTCCTTCTTGGCTGAGTTCTATTAACAGCAGCAGCAGTATATAGTTGAGCCTTTTGCATATGCACACACAGAAGAGTAGCAACATCTCCTAACATTCCTCCTGTGTAATTTAGTTTCTGCGGCTGTATACCAATAGGTTTTGGAATTTGAGGCAAAGACCTGCACTGAGTGTACACAATTGCTTTATAGCATGTTGAATAGCTTCTCTATATTAGATTGTTTGATTATAATATAATTCACTGCTTATGCTGTAACTAACATTTCACTATGTTTACTGGGTTACTGAATACAAATCAGCTCACTAATATGTGCGCATTAAGGTGTAACACGCACATGGTTTTAGCAAGCCATGTAGGCTTTATTGAATTCAGCCTTACATCTTTAATATTATGGAATACCAGCATGATTCCCTGATGTCAGTTTGGATTGGCATTTACACCAGGATATTGTTTAGAAATTAGTTCTTGCTGAATTGTATTTTTGATTTTGGCTGTTTGATGAACTCTATTAATAATGCATTGGTACACTCCTACGATGCTTGCAAAATCTGTGCAAGGGCAAATAATTATACTATTCCATGATAAGGACATAATCCATGTTTCCTATCTTAAATAAAAGGATCATCTTCTGGATGAAGTATTCCATCCACCACCCTGAGATACAGTTTCCCAGGCAGTTTGTTGAGTATAATTGCTCTGTAATTAGATTATAGTGTTTGTCCCCCTTTTTGAAAATGAATACCAGTCCTCTTGTTTGCTGGTTCTGTCTAGTTTTGCCACACAACTCAGAAGTTGTTAACCTTGATAATTTCCATGTGGATCTCATTCACTGTCATAGCATTTTCACAGAAGAACTGTTTACATATTTATGGAAATGGACATAATTCCACCATCTGTTTCAGGCACAGTGCTCTCAGAGGAGGATGTGCACATCTGATTCAGGAGTTATTCATGGTGTTCCTCCCCCTTTAAACAATGTCCCTGTTTGTTTTAAATATTTATCTACCTTGCTGAGAACAGAATGAACAACATCTTGGCTCCAACTACTTCTTCACAACATGGCTCGACAGAACTTCTCTGAATCCAACAAAAGTCACTCTGCATGTCCATGCCATACTCCTCTAACATCTAGGACTTTTGTTTCACTGACTAAATAAGCTGCTGCCTTTATGTCTTATTGGTACCAATCAGATTTATTTAAAGAACCCTGTCATGCAGGTATTGCATGTGAAGCCTCTTTGTTGTGCTGACATTATTAGTAAAGATTTGTGTGCATCCCAAATTGTTCTGCTACCAAATAAGGTTTGGTAGACACTCCCATTGAATTTCTTGCATTTTTCAAAGTGAGCAATCTGCTTTGCAAACAAGTCATGTGACAAATACAAAATCAGAAGTAGCATTGCAGAACATTAAAATAATGGTTAGTGGCAGTGGTGCAACAAATAAACCACTTTGTTTTTGATGCAGAAGGCTGTGGGTTCTATTCTCACACCAGGAAGATTGATTGCTGATACTGTAATGCAGCATTAGGAAGCGTGCTGTACTCCTGAGTGAGATGTCCTTCAGATGAGACAATAAACCAACCACTATCTACTTGAGTTGGTGATATTTCAGGCGGATATAAAATGTCCCACAGCACTTATCAAAAAGAGTAGAGGTTCTTTATTTAAAAACATTATGTACAATACTGTTTACAAACTTACATATTTACAAATGTATACAATGCACAAATTCCCATTCCTTTCCATTATTGTCATACAATTACAGGCATTTACTTGTCATTATTATGTTAAACTTCTATCTTCATTATCTTAAATGAACCCCACTCCTTTTTCTACAACAACCATCTATTTCTCTTCAAATTACTGCTAGTCTCCATTTACCATTAAACATGATTTCATTCAGCCTTTCATTCCAAGTGGTCCACAGAACACACAATATTTTTATTATCTATTTCCCTAGCATATTCCTTATTTTTTTGCCTATAATATCCACAAACAGTCATCCATATTTTTTTCATTTATCTCTTTTATATGTTTAAAGAAAATTTCTTTACACAATTTTTCCCACAATTTTGCAACCCTTATACATTGTAAGAAAACAAGTTTTGTAGTTTCTTCTTCACCACAATATATATACAAACTCTTTCACTGTTTTTTATGGCATATTTCCCTTTAGTAGTAATTTATGAAACCCTAATCTCCATAAAACATTTTGGCATTTTATTTACTTATTACACCATACTTTTCATACTTTTATAGTTTTAACTTTTTCATTTGCTAGCTCACGCCAAGGATTAGCATAATAATATTAAATCATGATATTTTTGTATCACACCTTTCTCTCATTTTCTGTTTCATCCATTTTTATTTTCCATAAAATATTTTTTTTCTTGATTACATCTCATTACTTCATTTATTCACACTTTTCTCTTTTTAATGTTTAATATAGCCTGATGACACTTATATTTGTACATCACCTAGTCCTTTGCTTTCTCTTTATTTAAAGTCATGCCTATTATATTCAAACATTGATGTATATAACATATAATTTATTTCATCCAGACTTTGTTTCTTGCAATCCGTATAACATTATCTGTGTAAGTAAACACAACTGGAATTTGTATCCCTTTACTAGTAATATAAGTAGCACCTCCCATGTGCAAATGTATATCTCTGACTAATACATTCAGAATTAATGCAAATAATATACCATCCATAGGACATCCTTGACATATGGCATTCTTTATATCTATTTGTTTAAGTGTCCATTCACTAAAATTCTTACTTTATTTGTATTATATACAGAACAACATACATTCTTAATTTTCTTGATGTTATAGTCTTCCATAATTGTCCATAAAAGTTCATACTGTACTATATCAAAAGCTTTATTTAAATCTTGTATCATGATCTTAGTCCCATCAGAGCTGTTTATAACATTATCCACAATTTCCTTTAATTCCTGACATCCTTTTCCCTTTAAACAGTATATGCTATCTTCCATAATACTTTTCATTTTACTTTCCATTTTCTTCTGAATTATTTTGAAAAAAATCTTCCAATCTGTGTTGTTCAATGCTAAAGGTCTCCAATTTTCAATTTTATTTGTATCGTCTTTTTCCACAGAAGTTTAATCATACTACTTTTTCTTTAGATTACAATCCATCCATAAATGTCCAGTTTTGTTATATTTATAACATAACATTTCAGTTCACACTTTTTTGCATCATGACCTGCTTCTCCAAAAATATAACATTTCCTCTTATTACAGTTACTTAGTAAATTATCATGTTTTTCATAGTAAAACATGTTTTCATTTGTCCCCAATATTTTACACCTCTGTTACCTTCTAGATTTATCATACTAAGGATATGAACATTTTTTCATTCTCCATTTTTAATACACTATGACAGTCCCATCCCCTGAGTCCATTATCTTCTGTTATCATAGACTTTGCTAATATCCATAAGTTATTTACAACGTTTGCTTAAATGTCTCTTTAAATTCATTTATTTCAACTTTAGTTTAAATTGCACATGCATTATGTTTTTTCTGTTTCTCTGTGAAATGCTTTAACCACATAAGAATTCCACGCATGTCACTTCTTTTTCTTCTCATACCCCCCCCAAAAAAAAAAATTTCAGAGCAGAATCAGTCTCTCAAAATATTGTCACAAAATGTCTCTTTGTGAATAAGAATAAAAGCTCTTACCTCCCAATGGAGCCATTGAATTATCCCAAATGTCATAACTGTCCATTTCTATTTCTTCTTTTTTCTGAATTCTCACCATACATTTCCTTTGCTTGTCAACATTTCCTTTCATTTAGAACTAGAAAAAACTCACTGATGGTTACCAGAAGACAACCAACTAAAATTAGCGTAGAAAACATTTTATTAACGCTTTTGTCAAGCAGACTTTGCCAGAAATGCTAAACAATCTAAAACACAATTTAAATACTAAGACCAAACCCTTAATTAACTAATCAATTAACAAACAACATTTACTTAAAAAGACAGTATATCACTTGATGCTTTAAGAATTAAATTGCCAGTTTCCTTCCTGCCAAAAAACATTTAATATTTACCATTTTGTTCAAACCTGGAGGACTGTCTGACCCCAACTTAAGTTGCCATAAAGTTTCTCTCCTTTCCACTTTATTTTTCACATTACTCCCTCTTAAATCTTTTTCAATATGTTCTAAAATAGAAAAAGTTAACTTCTTGTTGAAAGTACAATCAACGGAATGTCTATAAAAGGCATTATTATCATCCTTAACTCTGATAGCATAATAATGTTCTTTAATCTGTTTATTTAAATTTCTGGTGGCCATGCCTATATAAAAGGCTGGACATCCTGAACACAAAGCAATGTATACTACATTAGAAGTGTTACAGTTGAATCTCCCTGGAACGGAGAGTGTATGTTTCAAAGTGTTTAAACGGATATAAGGTCCTTCGTGTATGTATCTACATGTATTACAACCATAACATTTATACATGCCTTTAGGCCTATCAGTTGAAATTAAGTCCACATTAGTGTCTTCTTTTTCTAATATTCCATAAATATTATTACCCTTTTTGTATACAAAACAAGGAGTTTTGAATTGGAGAAAGGACTTAAGAAATATAGGGCTATGGTGGTGGAGAATAAATATTTTGAATATTGTATTTGCAACAAAATACTACCTAAGGGGTTATGATTTTTTACGGCTCCAAATGGAGTGTATAAGGAGGATCTATTTTTTCAGGAGCTTACCACATTTTTTAAAAACACTGGTTTGAGTTCTTAAAACTTCTGATCAAATGTAACAACAAAAATATTGAAACATTAAAAACTGAACTTAAAATCATGGACAATAACATCAAAGAACACTTTAAAGTCATGGAGATCAGCTTAATGAATACATTCAAGTTTTAAATTCCATTGAGAAGCACGAGCAGTAAATTATTCAATGGAAAACAAAAAAGATCGATCGTGACTTAAAGGACTATAACCAGGGTACAGCTTTTGTCATAAAAGCTGATAAAAGGCAGAAATTATCAGCTCCGTTTACTTCTAACAATTTCTCAAGGCACACATATAGCTCTGAGGTAATAATCGGAACTGGCCCTTTAAATTTTTTAATAAATAACCTGTTAATGCAGTGACAGCATCTGAATCTCCACATCAGCATTATGGTTGCTGTACAACATTAGTCAGGAATGGAACAGCTATCACAGACAATGTACCTATGAGTTCAGTGCAAACCAAAAATAATTCCAATTCAAAAACTTGAAAGAGACAAGGAATTGTTTGACGGCCAAACAAGCTTGAGGACGGAGCTGTTTCAGAAGTAACTAAGACATCTCATCTCCAAGAAAGTGGTGCAACAAAAATACATAATCTTACAGACTTAATATTCACTGCACAACAACACTGATTGTTAGAACTTGGCTTTAATTTTGTTCCAAGAAAGCAGGCTAATTTAGCAAATACCTTGTTGGAACTCAAGTTATACACGAGAAAACTTAATTTACTGTACATTTTAAGGGATATACAAGTAGAAGTTCCTAGGAGTATCAATAAGCCTTCAGTTTACAATCTGGCATTACACAGTACCTTAAAAGTGTTTGAACCTTTTTGTGAAAAGGACATAAGGACTGCATTAAATAACAAGCCTTGTTTTGCTTACTTTAATTTAACTAACAATGACAGAAAAAATTGTTAGATTTTAAAAAAGATAGGGAGTTACGTTTTATGAAGGCCGACAAAGGGGAGGGATGGTGATAATGTACACTAACGTTTCCAATCAAGCAATGGAACATATTTTGAACAATGACAATGACTATTGCAAAGCCATTTTGCAGGCATTGAAAGAAGTTACAGATTTGTAAAATACAGTTTGTATGATTGTTTTATGAACAGTGAATTATCTGTAGATTTACAAATTTTCTTTCTGTGGAGACACCTAGATTAGGTATACTTTTTGGTATACCTAAGATCCACAAGAATCCCCTACATCCACCCTTCTGGCCAATTGTTTCAGCTTCAAGAAGTATCACAGATGGCACTTCTTTATACATAGATACATTGTTAAATCCACTAGTGCAAGAGTTACCCTCTTATATCAAAGATTCTTGGTCTTTTGTAAAACAAATAAGGCTTTTTAATCTTAAGCAAGAATGTATGGATGTTAATAATGAAGAATGTTTTATTATGACTGTTGCTGTAGTATCTTTGTATACTTCCATTCCACAAAAGGAAGGACTGGAATATGTATCAAATTTCTTACACAAATACATTACGTGGAGTGATTCTACTGTAAAGTTATGTAATTGCCTGTTGGAACTGTTGTTAGAGAATAATTATTTTATTTTTAACAAGAAATACTACAAACAACTATGGGGATTAGCCATGGGGGTCACGGTAGCCCCATCTTATGCAGGTTTAGTTATTGGATGGAGACAGAGAGAAATTTTGCCTACTGTAGGATTATATTCTAACATTTTTTATTGTAGGTTCATTGACAATTTTTTTTATTATTATTAAAGGTCCTATTCATCGTCATGAACAATTTTTATCAGCATTGAATACAAGTAATAGTTTTTAGCTTTTACATTAGGTGATGTGGGACACAAAGTATATTACTTGAATGTGGAATTAGTTCGGGATGGTATAAATAAATCTTTTGTGAGTAAAATCTACAGAAAAAAGACGTACACAAATAATTATTTACATTATCAGAGTAACCATCCTTATTTTATGAAGCAGAACATCCCTATAGGTCAATTTATCCAAGCATCTCGTATGGTTAGTAATGACTCTGATTTTGACAAAGAAGTAGATTTTATTAAGGATTAAAAGAGGTTATCCTTAGGAATTGTTGGAAAGAACTGCTTCAGAAATCAGGAACAGATGAACAGCAGACTTTCCACCTATTTTAGTTAGTGGATTAATAGTCAAAGATATGCTCTCACCCACTAATCCAAAAACTTCAGCTCCTAGGTGTGTTATAGATATGCCTGTGGACAGTAAGAAAGTTATATCTATTATTAATGACAACTGGAAGGTAATTTCATGTAACAGTGATTTACAAGAGGCAGTAGGAAAAGCTCCATGTTTTTTATACATAAAGGATAATAACAATGTTAAGGGAATATTAGAAAAAGAAGACATTAATGTGGACTTCATTTCAACTGACAGGCCTAAAGGTATGTATAAATGTTATGGTTATAATACATGTAGATACATACATGAAGGACCTTATATCAGTTTAAACACTCTGACACATACAATCTCCATTCCAGGGAGATTCAACTGTTACACTTCTAATGTAGTATACATTGCTTTGTGTTCAGGATGTCCAGCCTTTTATATAGGCATTTCCACCAGAAATTTAAATAAGCAGATTAAAGAACATTATTATGCTAGCAGAGTTAAGAATGATAATAATGCCTTACATAGACATTTAGTTGATTGTAGTTTCTACAAAAAGTTCACTTTTCTATTTTAGAACATATTGAAAAAGATTTAAGAGGGGTTAACATGAAAAATAAAGTGGAAAGGAGAGAAACTTTATGGCAACTTAAGTTGGGGGCAGACAGTCCTCCAGGTTTGAAGGAAATGTTGAATATTAAATGTTTTTTTGGCAGGAAGGAAACTGGCAATTTGATACTTAAAGCATCAAGAGATATACTGTCTTTTTAAGTAAATGTTGTTTGTTAATTAATTAGTTAATTAAGGGTTTTGTCTTAGCATTTAAAGTGTGTTTTAAATTGTTTTAGCATTTCTGATGGTCTGCTTAATGAAAGATTAAATAAAAGGTTTTCTATGCTAATTTTCATTGGTTGTCTTCTGGTAGCCTTCAGTGATTTTTTTTCTAGTAATTTCCTTTCCTTTGTTTGCCTCTCATCACTTTTATTGCAGTTTCTTTAACAGTCACAGCATATGATTTATTTGTCTGGCAATCTTCCTTCAATATAGATTCCAATTCCTCCAATTAAATTTTGTCAATAATTTTACCCCCTGAAACATTTTCCACCATCCAGCTAGCTCTGTAACAACAATTCCCTCCAAATATCATCCTGCAGCCCTCTCAACTGGAGGATTGTAATAACAAATCCATCATTGTTTCAAACATGTTCTTCTGATGAAATAAACAAACTCTGCTGAAACAGCTCCTTAGAATCTTGCAGAGCTTCAACCACTGCAAAGGTGTTCACCTCTGTGCTATCTACCATCTTGGATCTTCTTGAGTGCAGTTGTCTCAGCTGCCACTGTGCTAGGAAAGGAACAAGCACTCTCCTAACCTGTAGGAGAAGCTCCCAATGCCCTGGCCAAATTTCCTCTACTAGTGTAAATACCATCTTGGGTCTCTCTGGAAAAGGGGATACTAGCCTATCGGGACTTATTTGCTCAACCAAAGGGCAAAATAAATAAATGGCTACTATGATAATAGAATTAGATGCAGCTCAGGAACATCAAGTGTTGGAGATCAATGTCTCTGCACATGAGTACTGTAAGTAGGGTAGAAGAAAAGAGGTAACTGCATTGTTTAAAAGCTGTTAGAGCACATGAGTGGGATTAGTGAAGAGTTTACAATCAAATGCAAATGCAGTACCAGCATTCATTTAAACAGATATTGCAATGCTATTGTAATGATTAAATAAAAGTGGTACATGTAGCAAGGAGCTTATTTGCTTGTATAGGCTCTTTACCATATATATCAATGTTTTTTGGTCCTCAGTCATGCAAGACATTTTTTTTTTCTGTCTTCAACTTCAGTTTGATGGGAACATCAGTCTAGGTACTGCCTATGGCATCAAATGCCCTAGCCCCCTACCTGCAGTCCTGTAGTAGATGCAGTTTCAAGTCTTAGTTTTCATGTAAACAAAAAAACAAGGCTTAAAAAAGGAGCTCACAAGAATATAGCATTAAAGCATGATAAAGGAACTTCTTGATTTTGTGAGTTTCAGAAAGTTGTTTGGTATTTTTGACAGGAAAATACTACTTAGACATTTTTTTCTTAAAAGCTAAAAGAGATCACACAGGAGGAAGAATTGTGTTCATTCTTTTGAGGCAGCTTTCATAGATTTTAAAGAGTAAAGTAAGCGCAGCCTTTATTACATGGCATTAATGTGAAATTATTCAAAATTAGAGAATTTTTACAATAGCTCTTCAGAAAAAAAAAATTATAGAGATTATAGAGATATTTCAAACTTGTAGAGTTTCATTTTAATGCAGTATGAAACAGATGATTCTCTGTATACCCCACAGAAATCTTGTGGGAGAAAATATGAAATTATCCTTTGTTTTCCCTGCAAAATGATGGCTTGCAGGAAGGAGTGCCCATGCTAACAGGTAATTCAAGAAACAGAAACCCTAAGAGTGCTGCAAAATGGCTGGACTCTTAATGGTCAAAGCTCATGTTCTTATTCTTAGATCTTTTTAAACTGCATCTAATGACAAAATGCATTCATGCCTTTTCCTTTTCTAGTGGGGTTGGGGGAATGGGAATTTAAACCATTTTATATATATATATATATATATATATATATATATATATATATATATATATACATATTCTTACTCAACTCTAGTTTGACATAATCTGAAGATGGTATGGTGAAATTTTGTGAAAATTAAATTTTCACAGTATTAATATTAGTTTTTATATTGCTTCTTGAGACTATCTCTTTCAGTGTTAGTACAAACGGCATGCATGTCTTTGCAAATCAAAACAAAATAGTACTTTTTATGAGTCACAGAATAAAACGCATTTGCTTGTATAAAGAAAAAAAAAACTTGAAAACTGTGTTATGCATGTCAAGTCATGCAGCTCCTGTATTTCACATTTCATTTTAACAGTGACACTACAAGAAGTCTGTTGTTACCATTCTATGCCTCATATACTCCTATGTCAAATAATACACTGGGATTCTGGGTAGGGAATTACTTGACCATATGAAATATTATAGCAATATTTCATTATGAGTTCTGCATATGTACCTTTTTTGAAAATGTAGACTTCTTACAAAATATAGTGGAAGTCTTGCAGTATTTGAACACACTGAATATTCTGGTTGGTGGTACATGTATTTTTTATGGAGTCAAATATGACAAAATAGCATCCTTTTTCTTCTCACGATACACACTCTTGGGGTTTCATTAGCACCTTACCGATCTGCTAAAGAGGCTCTGCTCCCACAATATGGCATTTTCTGATTCAAAGACAAATTAGTCTCATGAGGAATGGCCACATTATGACCTAATTTACATATCTGTGAATTGCATTACCTGCCTCAATGTCCAGATCAGCACTTCCTGCTGTAGGTAACATGTGTTGACCACATCATGCAAGAGGAGGCAACCCTCATTAGTCAATTTTGCACTCACAAGCACACAGCAAAACACACACACACACACACACACACACACACACACACACACACACACACACACACACACACACACACACACACACAAACATACACACACATATGCATGCACAACACAATCCCATTACTACTTCTGCAGTCAGAACATCCACAATCATGGAGGACAACTGTCCCTAATGCCAGATATCCATATTCAACAGCCTAGCCTTCAGTAAATGCATGGTAGATCACGAGCTGCTTATGGGGGTGAGAGGTTTCCTGGCCCTCTTCCTTGTAAATTATGACCTTTTTCAGGCATTGCAGCTTGAGATCCCTCCTGTGTAGCAAACAACTACCTGATGCACTAATTTTCATTTAGTGCAATGGTAGTTAATGTAGTGACAGTGCAGCAGGCTAATACAGGGGCTTCACATGTGAAGGGTAAAGTATTTAAATCTCATTTTCCTCATTTTTGTTATTTTGATGTATATTATATATGTGTGTGTATATATAAAAACATAAATCCCCGGTTGCTAGTTGTGCTACAGGGTTTGACATCTACTTAGTGCCTTCTACAGCAGGTTCATTTTTCCTGGTGTCAAGGGGTTCCACACAACTTTTATTCATGCATGTTCCCTTAAGATATGTCATATTGATTATCTCTGCTGTCCAGTGTCCCCCAACTCCTGAACCCCAAACTGTTTAGGTGCCTTTTAAGTCAAGTCATTTCCCCATATCAGTCACTGTACAGTATCAGTGCCTTTATGACAAAATTCATATGTACTCACTGGTGTTTTGTGTTCCCCACCCTTCAATCCCTGTACTGCTAACGCACCCATCCCCATGTTGCAGTAATCCCTACTGGTCTCCCACCCATTGTCTTTGACTTATGCTCATTAGCCTAGGGTTGTATAGTAGAATAACAGACAACCCAACCCACTGTCACACACACACACAAACATGCAGACCAAACAGACACAAGCACACACACACACACACACACACACACACACACACACACACACACACACACACACACACACATACACACACACACAAACACATATAGTTCCTTGCATACAGTCACTCACACACATTCCATCCCTAACAAACCACTAAACCCTATGCCTCAACAATATTCCAGAGATCATCTAATAAATGCAGTATTAACCACTATGGCAACAAAAAAAGATGCTGTCTTAAATACTGGAACGCTTTTCACCTTCCCTACTTTTTTTGTAATTAAATGTTATCATATTTAGTAATAATTTGTTGGTATTGACTACATTTTATCTTGTTTTCTTAATTCAACGAATGTTTTTCATCAGTATTGTTCTCTTCTTCCTTGAAGAAAATATGTTCACATGAAGTGAAAAATGAATGTTGTCTTTTAAGGTTTCTACATTCATCAAGAAAGACGTTTTAATGTCAGTTTGAAGAAGATGAATGTTATGCTAACATAAATGATAGATTTTCAAGACAGCACTAGAGATACACATTGGCAAAACAAGAATTATGTGGTATATCAACAAACAAAGATCCATCAAGATTTCCAGTTATGTGAAGAGTCTCTCTCTAATTCAGATTGGACATTTCAACACATCCTGTACATTTTATCTCCCAGAGCATCAGGATGTACTCATAGACTCCATGAGCAGATATATTTTCCTGATTTTAACTTTCTGCAGATTGCTAATCTTATGGCCTAAGCAAAAGTGGATCGCTTTGCCACTCACCTCAGCAATACTGACCTCTCCTTAAAACCTAATCATAGTATAATTGTATGAAAAAACAATACTTCTGTGATCCACAAACTGATCACCAGCAATGTAAATTATGAGCAGAAACATTATATTAACTCTGTATTTACTGCAAATAAATGTTCAAAACGATATGAACAAAAGAATGATGCATGTGATAGAAGCATTTCAACAGGACAGTATATTTTGATGTGATTACTGACCTGGCAAACAGAAAAATAAACCAGTTTGACTTATAATAAGAGTGCCAATGGTGTACAGCTAATGGAGAGAATACATGGACACACCATGAAGACAATTCCGGTGCCCATTTAGCAAGATGAGTAAGAATCACTAGTAAACAGCTACATTTGGCCAGACTACCATGTAACCAGAGCTTGATTCACAAGTGGATTGGTAGACTATGTCCAGAGATAACCAGAGCTATGTGCACAAGAGGAACAGATGATGTGTCATATGCAGAAATGGATGGATAATCAGAACCAATCCCAAAGATAAATCATTGACCTCAGACATGTTCCTAAACACATGGATGATCCTAGTTATTTGCAGAAAGATTGAAAATTACAAACATATAATCAGATGATTGAATGACCATAGCTCAACTGTTGGGAGGAATGACCTTGTTACCCCACAGTAGGATAGAAGACCTAATGAACAACCCAAGCAGGATGAGTAACAGCTCAATGACCTTTGATAAAGTAGTCACAATTCAGACTGTCCTAGGTCTAAAGATAGAGAAGTTGAAGCACAGGAAACCTAGAGGCCATTATAAATATTCACTAATTCTTCATCAATTAGTACAATATACATTCCTCAGATAGTACTCTAAAATGGGTGCATGAATTTTAATGATCTTCACTCAAAAATGAAGGAATTCTACTGTGACAATAAATAACTATTATGTATAGGCTTTTGAGAGATAATGTGGAAGATCCACCAAAATTTCTTGGTATATCCATATCGATCCATCTATTTATATCTGTCTATATCTACCTATATATATATATATATATATATATATATATATATATATATATATATATATGGTTTCACTTCATAATCTCGAATTACTGAAATCTCGAAATTCAGTAACCCAAGACTATCCCAACAGAGTGTAGCCTCCCTGACATCACAGATGCACAGGTGAGAGCTGCCCTCTCCAAAGCAAAAATCACAGCATCAATGGGACTGGACGGTGTCCCGGGCTGCATTTTACATGAGCGACAAGAAGAACTGAACCCTTACTTAAAATCACTGTTCAGTCTCAGCCTTACAACAGGATATGTACCCAAAGAATGGCATACTGTAACAGTGGTCCCACTCCATAAAGGTGGTGCCACAATGGACCCAGGAAACTATCGCCCTATAAGCCTAACTAGCCTGGTCTGCAAAGCTATGGAGCATATCATCATGGAACTCATAAACAAAAACATTGGGAACCTCCAAACACTGGATCCTACCCAATTCAGCTTTGTTAAGGGCAGATCTTGCCTCTTGAACCTGGTCAATTTCTTTGAAACAGTCACCAAGGCCATAGATGAAGGGGAGGTAGTCCACACAGCCTACCTTGACCTTGCAAAAGCCTTCGACACAATACTCCACTCGGGCATCATAAATAAGCTCACCAGCTTAAGTATCAACCCCTATGTCACAAGATGGGTTGCAAACTGGCTTAGGGATAGAACCCACGTGGTCAGAATTGCAGGTGCCTTTTCATACTCTAAACCAGTTACAAGTGGCATCCCATAAGGCTCAGTCCTGGGACCTCTCTTGTTCAGTATATATTTCTCTGAGGTACAGGCTAACACAGGAGGACTATGTCTGACAAAGTTTGCAGATGACTGCAAACTTGGGCCCATAATCGACTCGCCGGCTGACGCAAGCATCCTCCAAAAAGGTCTCACAGAGACGGATAACTGGTGCCAGAGCCATGGCCTAAAGCTAAATGCCAAAAAGTGCATAGTCATCCCCTTTGGGAAAAACAAAGTGTCCACAAATTACCACATAGGTGGTAATCCATTAAGTATGGAAGAAGTAATTAGGGATTTGGGGACCCAAGTAGATTGCAATCTCTCCTTTGACAATCACATTGCCAAAGTGGTTAGAAAGACATTCTATATAGCCCACCTTATCATGAAGGGGTTCACATCTAGATCAAGAGAGGTCATTGTGCCCCTCTACTCATCACTCATCAGGCCCATAATTGAATATAATGCCCCATTTGGGATGTACCTTACCCGACACCTGCTACAACTAGAAAGACCCCAAAAGTACCTCACCAAAAGGATCAAGGGACTCAAACAGATGCCCTACGCAGTTAGGCTAAAGAAACTCCAGCTCTACTCAGTTGCTTACCACCTACTCAGAGGAGATCTGTGCCTGACGTATAAAGCCATGTCCAACCCAGAATTAATGGACATGCTCCACCTCAAGAAATCCAAATCCATGAGAACTACACGCTCCAGTGACTTAAACCTCAGCACAGAAATAAATAGAACATGCTGGAGGGACAGATTCATATCCCAGAGGCTCCCCTCACTCTGGAACAAAATCCCAATCCATGTCAGACAGAGCCCCTCAATGACCCTCTTCAAGAAGAATCTTGAAGTTTGGATGGGAGAACGTAAATTTGCCCCTGGGATCTCTTCAGTGTCACTGCTAGACAGAGGCACGGTAAGCTAACCTTAAATGGGCTATCTTCTGTGACCTACTATACAGAGGCACAGTCAACTAATCTAAGAAGGGTGGCGAAAGCCAAACACACTCTGTCTAGGCTTGTAAATGCCCTAGGGCAGATAGCCTAGTATCAATATATGAACCTATGAACTATGAAATCGAACCATTCACAACACCGAAACTCACAATCCCGAATCGCACAATCACGAACTTACGTACCCTATACACCACTTAACATACAGCACACAAACCACACAACCCTACACTACATATAAGCAGGAGGGCAAGTCCTACTTATATATACCCCTCTAATTATATATACCAACTCCGAGGTCGCACATAACATAAACAAAAAAAAGCCACACACCACGCCATCCTCCACTTGCTCGCACACAAACACAAATCATACATACACAAACACCAACAAATCCAACACTCACACTCACACTTACACCTCCCTACCCTTACCCAGACAAACACTGTACAAAAACACACACAAACACTCACTTACCTGCGATTTCAGGTACCATAACACTACACGTGATGTACTGGAAATGCATATGCGCAAATTTGAGATATTCAAATTCGTTCTTATGCACTTTCGGCGTTCTGGTTTTCAGCTTCATAGTCTCTGGTTACTGAATTTTGAGATTTCAGTAATTTGAGATTATGAAGTGAAACTATATATATATATATATATATATATATATATATATGGGTTCACTTCAGTTCATCGAGTTTCCGAAATCTCGA